>NW_026600234.1:711604-839104 GCF_029448725.1 Salvelinus fontinalis
ACTATAGACCAGGGCCCACTAGGGGACTACTATAGACCAGGGCCCAATAGGGGACTACTTTAGACCAGGGCCCAATAGGGGACTACTATAGACCAGGGCCCACTAGGGGACTACTTTAGACCAGGGCCCAATAGGGGACTACTATAGACCAGGGCCCAATAGGGGACTACTATAGACCAGGGCCCAATAGGGGACTACTATAGACCAGGGCCCAATAGGGGACTACTATAGACCAGGGCCCAATAGGGGACTACTATAGACCAGGGCCAAATAGGGGACTACTATAGACCAGGGCCCACTAGGGGACTACTTTAGACCAGGGACCAATAGGGGACTACTATAGACCAGGGCCCACAAGGGGACTACTATAGACCAGGGCCCAATAGGGGACTACTATAGACCAGGGCCCAATAGGGGCCTACTAAAGACCAGGGCCCACTAGGGGACTACTATAGACCAGGGCCCACTAGGGGACTACTATAGACCAGGGCCCACTAGGGGACTACTATAGACCAGGGCCCACTAGGGGACTACTATAGACCAGGGCCCACTAGGGGACTACTATAGACCAGGGCCTAATAGAGGACTACTTTAGACCAGGGCCCAATAGGGGACTACTTTAGACCAGGGCCCAATAGGGGACTACTATAGACCAGGGCCCACTAGGGGACTACTATAGACCAGGGCCCACTAGGGGACTACTTTAGACCAGGGCCCAATAGGGGACTACTTTAGACCAGGGACCAATAGAGGACTACTTTAGACCAGGGCCCAATAGGGGACTACTATAGACCAGGGCCCAATAGGGGACTACTTTAGACCAGGGCCCAATAGGGGACTATTATAGACCAGGGCCCACTAGGGGACTACTATAGACCAGGGCCCACTAGGGGACTACTATAGACCAGGGCCCACTAGGGGACTACTAAAGACCAGGGCCCACTAGGGGACTACTATAGACCAGGGCCCACTAGGGGACTACTATAGACCAGGGCCCACTAGGGGACTACTATAGACCAGGGCCCACTAGGGGACTACTATAGACCAGGGCCCACTAGGGGACTACTATAGACCAGGGCCTAATAGAGGACTACTTTAGACCAGGGCCCAATAGGGGACTACTTTAGACCAGGGCCCAATAGGGGACTACTATAGACCAGGGCCCAATAGGGGACTACTTTAGACCAGGGCCCAATAGGGGACTACTATAGACCAGGGCCCACTAGGGGACTACTATAGACCAGGGCCCAATAGGGGACTACTATAGACCAGGGCCCAATAGGGGACTACTAAAGACCAGGGCCCACTAGGGGACTACTATAGACCAGGGCCCACTAGGGGACTACTATAGACCAGGGCCCACTAGGGGACTACTATAGACCAGGGCCCACTAGGGGACTACTATAGACCAGGGCCCACTAGGGGACTACTATAGACCAGGGCCTAATAGAGGACTACTTTAGACCAGGGCCCAATAGGGGACTACTTTAGACCAAGGCCCAATAGTGGACTACTATAGACCAGGGCCCACTAGGGGACTACTATAGACCAGGGCCCACTAGGGGACTACTTTAGACCAGGGCCCAATAGGGGACTACTTTAGACCAGGGACCAATAGAGGACTACTTTAGACCAGGGCCCAATAGGGGACTACTATAGACCAGGGCCCAATAGGGGACTACTTTAGACCAGGGCCCAATAGGGGACTACTATAGACCAGGGCCCACTAGGGGACTACTATAGACCAGGGCCCACTAGGGGACTACTATAGACCAGGGCCCACTAGGGGACTACTATAGACCAGGGACCAATAGGGGACTACTTTAGACCAGGGCAAAGTAGTAAGGTGTGAGTCCCAAAATGAAATAGGTTGACACTCCCTATAGATATTACTGTACAACACTGTGACTCTGACAGGACTGACTGGGGTAACACCGTGACTCTGACTGGGGTAACACCGTGACTCTGACTGGACTGACTGGGGTAACACCGTGACTCTGACTGGGGTAACACCGTGACTCTGATAGGACTGACTGGGGTAACACCGTGACTCTGATAGGACTGACTGGGGTAACACCGTGACTCTGACTGGACTGACTGGGGTAACACCGTGGCTCTGACTGGGGTAACACCGTGACTCTGACTGGACTGACTGGGGTAACACCGTGACTCTGATAGGACTGAATGGGGTAACACCGTGACTCTGACTGGGGTAACACCGTGACTCTGATAGGACTGACTGGGGTAACACCGTGACTCTGATAGGACTGACTGGGGTAACACCGTGACTCTGATAGGACTGACTGGGGTAACACCGTGACTCTGACTGGACTGACTGGGGTAACACCGTGGCTCTGACTGGGGTAACACCGTGGCTCTGACTGGGGTAACACCGTGGCTCTGACTGGGGTAACACCGTGACTCTGACTGGGGTAACACCGTGACTCTGACTGGGGTAACACCGTGACTCTGACTGGACTGACTGGGGTAACACCGTGACTCTGACTGGGGTAACACCGTGACTCTGATTGGGGTAACACCGTGGCTCTGACTGGGGTAACACCGTGGCTCTGACTGGGGTAACACCGTGACTCTGACTGGGGTAACACCGTGACTCTGACTGGGGTAACACCGTGACTCTGATAGGACTGACTGGGGTAACACCGTGACTCTGATAGGACTGACTGGGGTAACACCGTGGCTCTGACTGGACTGACTGGGGTAACACCGTGGCTCTGACTGGGGTAACACCGTGGCTCTGACTGGGGTAACACCGTGGCTCTGACTGGACTGACTGGGGTAACACCGTGGCTCTGACTGGGGTAACACCGTGGCTCTGACTGGACTGACTGGGGTAACACCGTGACTCTGATAGGACTGACTGGGGTAACACCGTGACTCTGATAGGACTGACTGGGGTAACACCGTGACTCTGATAGGACTGACTGGGGTAACACCGTGGCTCTGACTGGGGTAACACCGTGGCTCTGACTGGGGTAACACCGTGGCTCTGACTGGACTGACTGGGGTAACACCGTGGCTCTGACTGGGGTAACACCGTGGCTCTGATAGGACTGACTGGGGTAACACCGTGGCTCTGACTGGACTGACTGGGGTAACACCGTGACTCTGACAGGACTGACTGGGCTAACACCGTGGCTCTGATAGGACTGACTGGGGTAACACCGTGGCTCTGACTGGACTGACTGGGGTAACACCGTGGCTCTGATAGGACTGACTGGGGTAACACCGTGACTGACTGGGGTAACACCGTGGCTCTGACTGGGGTAACACCGTGACTCTGACTGGGGTAACACCGTGACTCTGACTGGGGTAACACCGTGACTCTGACTGGGGTAAGACCGTGGCTCTGACTGGGGTAACACCGTGGCTCTGACTGGGGTAACACCGTGGCTCTGACTGGGGTAACACCGTGGCTCTGACTGGGGTAAGACCGTGGCTCTGACTGGGGTAAGACCGTGACTCTGACTGGGGTAAGACCGTGACTCTGACTGGGGTAAGACCGTGACTCTGACTGGGGTAAGACCGTGACTCTGACTGGGGTAAGACCGTGACTCTGACTGGGGTAAGACCGTGACTCTGACTGGGGTAAGACCGTGACTCTGACTGGGGTAAGACCGTGACTCTGACTGGGGTAACACCGTGGCTCTGACAGGACTGACTGGGGTAACACCGTGACTCTGACTGGGGTAACACCGTGACTCTGACTGGGGTAACACCGTGACTCTGATAGGACTGACTGGGGTAACACCGTGACTCTGACTGGACTGACTGGGGTAACACCGTGACTCTGACTGGGGTAACACCGTGACTCTGATAGGACTGACTGGGGTAACACCGTGACTCTGATAGGACTGACTGGGGTAACACCGTGACTCTGACTGGACTGACTGGGGTAACACCGTGACTCTGACTGGACTGACTGGGGTAACACCGTGACTCTGATAGGACTGACTGGGGTAACACCGTGACTCTGACTGGGGTAACACCGTGACTCTGATAGGACTGACTGGGGTAACACCGTGACTCTGATAGGACTGACTGGGGTAACACCGTGACTCTGATAGGACTGACTGGGGTAACACCGTGACTCTGACAGGACTGACTGGGGTAACACCGTGACTCTGACTGGACTGACTGGGGTAACACCGTGGCTCTGACTGGGGTAACACCGTGACTCTGACTGGGGTAACACCGTGACTCTGACTGGGGTAACACCGTGACTCTGACTGGGGTAACACCGTGACTCTGACTGGGGTAACACCGTGACTCTGACTGGGGTAACACCGTGACTCTGACTGGGGTAACACCGTGACTCTGACTGGGGTAACACCGTGACTCTGATAGGACTGACTGGGGTAACACCGTGACTCTGATAGGACTGACTGGGGTAACACCGTGGCTCTGACTGGACTGACTGGGGTAACACCGTGGCTCTGACTGGGGTAACACCGTGGCTCTGACTGGGGTAACACCGTGGCTCTGACTGGACTGACTGGGGTAACACCGTGGCTCTGACTGGGGTAACACCGTGGCTCTGACTGGACTGACTGGGGTAACACCGTGACTCTGATAGGACTGACTGGGGTAACACCGTGACTCTGATAGGACTGACTGGGGTAACACCGTGACTCTGATAGGACTGACTGGGGTAACACCGTGGCTCTGACTGGGGTAACACCGTGGCTCTGACTGGGGTAACACCGTGGCTCTGACTGGACTGACTGGGGTAACACCGTGGCTCTGACTGGGGTAACACCGTGGCTCTGATAGGACTGACTGGGGTAACACCGTGGCTCTGACTGGACTGACTGGGGTAACACCGTGACTCTGACAGGACTGACTGGGCTAACACCGTGGCTCTGATAGGACTGACTGGGGTAACACCGTGGCTCTGACTGGACTGACTGGGGTAACACCGTGACTCTGACTGGGGTAACACCGTGACTCTGACTGGGGTAACACCGTGGCTCTGACTGGACTGACTGGGGTAACACCGTGGCTCTGATAGGACTGACTGGGGTAACACCGTGACTGACTGGGGTAACACCGTGGCTCTGACTGGGGTAACACCGTGACTCTGACTGGGGTAAGACCGTGACTCTGACTGGGGTAAGACCGTGGCTCTGACTGGGGTAAGACCGTGGCTCTGACTGGGGTAACACCGTGACTCTGACTGGGGTAACACCGTGACTCTGACTGGGGTAACACCGTGACTCTGACTGGGGTAACACCGTGACTCTGACTGGGGTAACACCGTGACTCTGACTGGGGTAACACCGTGACTCTGATAGGACTGACTGGGGTAACACCGTGACTCTGATAGGACTGACTGGGGTAACACCGTGGCTCTGACAGGACTGACTGGGGTAACACCGTGGCTCTGACTGGACTGACTGGGGTAACACCGTGGCTCTGACTGGGGTAACACCGTGGCTCTGACTGGGGTAACACCGTGGCTCTGACTGGACTGACTGGGGTAACACCGTGGCTCTGACTGGGGTAACACCGTGGCTCTGACTGGACTGACTGGGGTAACACCGTGACTCTGATAGGACTGACTGGGGTAACACCGTGACTCTGATAGGACTGACTGGGGTAACACCGTGACTCTGATAGGACTGACTGGGGTAACACCGTGGCTCTGACTGGGGTAACACCGTGGCTCTGACTGGGGTAACACCGTGGCTCTGACTGGACTGACTGGGGTAACACCGTGGCTCTGACTGGGGTAACACCGTGGCTCTGATAGGACTGACTGGGGTAACACCGTGGCTCTGACTGGACTGACTGGGGTAACACCGTGGCTCTGACTGGGGTAACACCGTGGCTCTGACTGGGGTAACACCGTGGCTCTGACTGGACTGACTGGGGTAACACCGTGGCTCTGACTGGGGTAACACCGTGGCTCTGACTGGACTGACTGGGGTAACACCGTGACTCTGATAGGACTGACTGGGGTAACACCGTGACTCTGATAGGACTGACTGGGGTAACACCGTGACTCTGATAGGACTGACTGGGGTAACACCGTGGCTCTGACTGGGGTAACACCGTGGCTCTGACTGGGGTAACACCGTGGCTCTGACTGGACTGACTGGGGTAACACCGTGGCTCTGACTGGGGTAACACCGTGGCTCTGATAGGACTGACTGGGGTAACACCGTGGCTCTGACTGGACTGACTGGGGTAACACCGTGACTCTGACAGGACTGACTGGGCTAACACCGTGGCTCTGATAGGACTGACTGGGGTAACACCGTGGCTCTGACTGGACTGACTGGGGTAACACCGTGACTCTGACTGGGGTAACACCGTGACTCTGACTGGGGTAACACCGTGGCTCTGACTGGACTGACTGGGGTAACACCGTGGCTCTGATAGGACTGACTGGGGTAACACCGTGACTGACTGGGGTAACACCGTGGCTCTGACTGGGGTAACACCGTGACTCTGACTGGGGTAAGACCGTGACTCTGACTGGGGTAAGACCGTGGCTCTGACTGGGGTAAGACCGTGGCTCTGACTGGGGTAACACCGTGACTCTGACTGGGGTAACACCGTGACTCTGACTGGGGTAACACCGTGACTCTGACTGGGGTAACACCGTGACTCTGACTGGGGTAACACCGTGACTCTGACTGGGGTAACACCGTGGCTCTGACAGGACTGACTGGGGTAACACCGTGGCTCTGACTGGACTGACTGGGGTAACACCGTGGCTCTGACTGGGGTAACACCGTGGCTCTGACTGGGGTAACACCGTGGCTCTGACTGGACTGACTGGGGTAACACCGTGGCTCTGACTGGGGTAACACCGTGGCTCTGACTGGACTGACTGGGGTAACACCGTGACTCTGATAGGACTGACTGGGGTAACACCGTGACTCTGATAGGACTGACTGGGGTAACACCGTGACTCTGATAGGACTGACTGGGGTAACACCGTGGCTCTGACTGGGGTAACACCGTGGCTCTGACTGGGGTAACACCGTGGCTCTGACTGGACTGACTGGGGTAACACCGTGGCTCTGACTGGGGTAACACCGTGGCTCTGATAGGACTGACTGGGGTAACACCGTGGCTCTGACTGGACTGACTGGGGTAACACCGTGACTCTGACAGGACTGACTGGGCTAACACCGTGGCTCTGATAGGACTGACTGGGGTAACACCGTGGCTCTGACTGGACTGACTGGGGTAACACCGTGACTCTGACTGGGGTAACACCGTGACTCTGACTGGGGTAACACCGTGGCTCTGACTGGACTGACTGGGGTAACACCGTGGCTCTGATAGGACTGACTGGGGTAACACCGTGACTGACTGGGGTAACACCGTGGCTCTGACTGGGGTAACACCGTGACTCTGACTGGGGTAAGACCGTGACTCTGACTGGGGTAAGACCGTGGCTCTGACTGGGGTAAGACCGTGGCTCTGACTGGGGTAACACCGTGGCTCTGACTGGGGTAACACTGTGGCTCTGACTGGGGTAAGACCGTGACTCTGACTGGGGTAAGACCGTGACTCTGACTGGGGTAAGACCGTGACTCTGACTGGGGTAAGACCGTGACTCTGACTGGGGTAAGACCGTGACTCTGACTGGGGTAAGACCGTGACTCTGACTGGGGTAACACCGTGGCTCTGACAGGACTGACTGGGGTAACACCGTGACTCTGACTGGGGTAACACCGTGACTCTGACTGGGGTAACACCGTGACTCTGATAGGACTGACTGGGGTAACACCGTGACTCTGACTGGGGTAACACCGTGACTCTGATAGTACTGACTGGGGTAACACCGTGACTCTTACTGGGGTAACCCCGTGACTCTGACTGGGGTAACACCGTGACTCTGAGGGTAACACCGTGACTCTGATAGGACTGACTGGGGTAACACCGTGACTCTGACTGGACTGACTGGGGTAACACCGTGACTCTGACAGGGGTAACACCGTGGCTCTGATAGGACTGACTGGGGTAACACCGTGACTCTGACAGGACTGACTGGGGTAACACCGTGGCTCTGACAGGACTGACTGGGGTAACACCGTGACTCTGACTGGGGTAACACCGTGACTCTGACTGGGGTAACACCGTGACTCTGACTGGGGTAACACCGTGGCTCTGACTGGGGTAAGACCGTGACTCTGACTGGGGTAAGACCGTGACTCTGACTGGGGTAAGACCGTGGCTCTGACAGGACTGACTGGGGTAACACCGTGACTCTGACAGGACTGACTGGGGTAACACCGTGACTCTGACAGGGGTAACACCGTGGTTCTGACTGGACTGACTGGGGTAACCCCGTGACTCTGACTGGGGTAACACCGTGACTCTGAGGGTAACACCGTGACTCTGATAGGACTGACTGGGGTAACACCGTGACTCTGACTGGACTGACTGGGGTAACACCGTGACTCTGACAGGGGTAACACCGTGGCTCTGATAGGACTGACTGGGGTAACACCGTGGCTCTGATAGGACTGACTGGGGTAACACCGTGACTCTGATAGGACTGACTGGTGTAACACCGTGGCTCTGAATGGGGTAACACCGTGACTCTGATAGGACTGACTGGGGTAACACCGTGGCTCTGACTGGGGTAACACCGTGACTCTGACTGGGGTAACACCGTGACTCTGACTGGGGTAACACCGTGACTCTGACTGGGGTAACACCGTGACTCTGACTGGGGTAACACCGTGACTCTGACTGGGGTAACACCGTGACTCTGACTGGGGTAACACCGTGACTCTGACTGGGGTAACACCGTGACTCTGACTGGGGTAACACCGTGGCTCTGACTGGGGTAACACCGTGGCTCTGACTGGGGTAACACCGTGGCTCTGATAGGACTGACTGGGGTAACACCGTGGCTCTGATAGGACTGACTGGGGTAACACCGTGGCTCTGACTGGGGTAACACCGTGGCTCTGACTGGGGTAACACCGTGACTCTGATAGGACTGACTGGGGTAACACCGTGGCTCTGAATGGGGTAACACCGTGGCTCTGACTGGGGTAACACCGTGACTCTGACTGGGGTAACACCGTGGCTCTGACTGGGGTAACACCGTGACTCTGACAGGACTGACTGGGGTAACACCGTGACTCTGACAGGACTGACTGGGGTAACACCGTGACTCTGACTGGACTGACTGGGGTAACACCGTGACTCTGACAGGACTGACTGGGGTAACACCGTGGCTCTGATAGGACTGACTGGGGTAACACCGTGGCTCTGACTGGACTGACTGGGGTAACACCGTGACTCTGACTGGGGTAACACCGTGACTCTGACTGGGGTAACACCGTGACTCTGACTGGGGTAACACCGTGACTCTGACTGGGGTAACACCGTGACTCTGACTGGGGTAACACCGTGGCTCTGACTGGACTGACTGGGGTAACACCGTGGCTCTGATAGGACTGACTGGGGTAACACCGTGACTCTGACTGGGGTAACACCGTGGCTCTGACTGGGGTAACACCGTGGCTCTGATAGGACTGACTGGGGTAACACCGTGACTCTGACAGGACTGACTGGGGTAACACCGTGACTGACAGGACTGACTGGGGTAACACCGTGGCTCTGACTGGGGTAACACCGTGGCTCTGACTGGGGTAACACCGTGACTCTGATAGGACTGACTGGGGTAACACCGTGGCTCTGACTGGGGTAACACCGTGGCTCTGACTGGGGTAACACCGTGGCTCTGACTGGACTGACTGGGGTAACACCGTGGCTCTGAATGGGGTAACACCGTGGCTCTGACTGGGGTAACACCGTGACTCTGACTGGGGTAACACCGTGGCTCTGACTGGGGTAACACCGTGACTCTGACAGGACTGACTGGGGTAACACCGTGACTCTGACAGGACTGACTGGGGTAACACCGTGACTCTGACTGGACTGACTGGGGTAACACCGTGACTCTGACAGGACTGACTGGGGTAACACCGTGGCTCTGATAGGACTGACTGGGGTAACACCGTGGCTCTGACTGGACTGACTGGGGTAACACCGTGACTCTGACTGGGGTAACACCGTGACTCTGACTGGGGTAACACCGTGACTCTGACTGGGGTAACACCGTGACTCTGACTGGGGTAACACCGTGGCTCTGACTGGACTGACTGGGGTAACACCGTGGCTCTGATAGGACTGACTGGGGTAACACCGTGACTCTGACTGGGGTAACACCGTGGCTCTGACTGGGGTAACACCGTGGCTCTGATAGGACTGACTGGGGTAACACCGTGACTCTGACAGGACTGACTGGGGTAACACCGTGACTGACAGGACTGACTGGGGTAACACCGTGACTCTGACTGGGGTAAGACCGTGACTCTGACTGGGGTAACACCGTGGCTCTGACTGGGGTAACACCGTGACTCTGACTGGGGTAAGACCGTGACTCTGACTGGGGTAAGACCGTGACTCTGACTGGGGTAACACCGTGACTCTGACTGGGGTAACACCGTGACTCTGACTGGGGTAACACCGTGACTCTGATAGGACTGACTGGGGTAACACCGTGACTCTGACAGGACTGACTGGGGTAACACCGTGGCTCTGACAGGACTGACTGGGGTAACACCGTGACTCTGACTGGGGTAACACCGTGACTCTGACTGGGGTAACACCGTGACTCTGACTGGGGTAACACCGTGACTCTGATAGGACTGACTGGGGTAACACCGTGACTCTGACAGGACTGACTGGGGTAACACCGTGACTCTGACAGGGGTAACACCGTGGCTCTGACTGGACTGGCTGGGGTAACACCGTGACTCTGACTGGGGTAACACCGTGACTCTGATAGGACTGACTGGGGTAACACCGTGACTCTGACTGGACTGACTGGGGTAACACCGTGACTCTGACAGGGGTAACACCGTGGCTCTGATAGGACTGACTGGGGTAACACCGTGACTCTGATAGGACTGACTGGGGTAACACCGTGACTCTGATAGGACTGACTGGGGTAACACCGTGACTCTGACTGGGGTAACACCGTGGCTCTGACTGGGGTAACACCGTGACTCTGACTGGGGTAACACCGTGGCTCTGACTGGGGTAACACCGTGGCTCTGACTGGGGTAGCACCGTGACTCTGACTGGGGTAACACCGTGACTCTGACAGGACTGACTGGGGTAACACCGTGACTCTGACAGGACTGACTGGGGTAACACCGTGACTCTGACTGGGGTAACACCGTGACTCTGACAGGACTGACTGGGGTAACACCGTGACTCTGACTGGGGTAACACCGTGGCTCTGACTGGGGTAACACCGTGGCTCTGACTGGGGTAACACATTGACTCTGACTGGGGTAACACCGTGGCTCTGACTGGGGTAACACCGTGACTCTGACTGGGGTAACACCGTGACTCTGACTGGGGTAACAACGTGGCTCTGACTGGGGTAACACCGTGACTCTGACTGGGGTAACACCGTGACTCTGACTGGGGTAACACCGTGACTCTGATAGGACTGACTGGGGTAACACCGTGACTCTGATAGGACTGACTGGGGTAACACCGTGACTCTGACTGGGGTAACACCGTGGCTCTGACTGGGGTAACACCGTGACTCTGACTGGGGTAACACCGTGGCTCTGACTGGGGTAACACCGTGACTCTGACTGGGGTAACACCGTGACTCTGACTGGGGTAACACCGTGGCTCTGACTGGGGTAACACCGTGACTCTGACAGGACTGACTGGGGTAACACCGTGACTCTGACTGGACTGACTGGGGTAACACCGTGACTCTGACAGGACTGACTGGGGTAACACCGTGACTCTGATAGGACTGACTGGGGTAACACCGTGACTCTGACAGGACTGACTGGGGTAACACCGTGACTCTGACAGGACTGACTGGGGTAACACCGTGGCTCTGACTGGGGTAACACCGTGGCTCTGACTGGGGTAACACCGTGGCTCTGACTGGGGTAACACCGTGACTCTGATAGGACTGACTGGGGTAACACCGTGACTCTGACAGGACTGACTGGGGTAACACCGTGACTCTGACAGGACTGACTGGGGTAACACCGTGACTCTGACTGGGGTAACACCGTGACTCTGACTGGGGTAACACCGTGACTCTGACTGGGGTAACACCGTGACTCTGACAGGACTGAGTGGGGTAACACCGTGACTCTGACAGGACTGACTGGGGTAACACCGTGGCTCTGACTGGGGTAACACCGTGGCTCTGACTGGACTGACTGGGGTAACACCGTGACTCTGACTGGGGTAACACCGTGGCTCTGAGGGTAACACCGTGACTCTGATAGGACTGACTGGGGTAACACCGTGACTCTGACTGGGGTAACACCGTGGCTCTGACTGGGGAAACACCGTGACTCTGACTGGGGTAACACCGTGACTCTGACAGGACTGACTGGGGTAACACCGTGACTCTGACTGGACTGACTGGGGTAACCCGTGACTCTGACAGGACTGACTGGGGTAACACCGTGACTCTGACAGGACTGACTGGGGTAACACCGTGACTCTGACTGGGGTAATACCGTGGCTCTGACTGGGGTAACACCGTGACTCTGATAGGACTGACTGGGGTAACACCGTGACTCTGACAGGACTGACTGGGGTAACACCGTGACTCTGACTGGACTGACTGGGGTAACACCGTGACTCTGACAGGACTGACTGGGGTAACACCGTGACTCTGACAGGACTGACTGGGGTAACACCGTGACTCTGACAGGGGTAACACCGTGGCTCTGACTGGACTGACTGGGGTAACACCGTGACTCTGACAGGACAGACTGGGGTAACACCGTGACTTTGACAGGACTGACTGGGGTAACACCGTGACTCTGACAAGACTGACTGGGGTAACACCGTGACTCTGACTGGACTGACTGGGGTAACACCGTGACTCTGATAGGACTGACTGGGGTAACACCGTGATTCTGACTGGGGTAACACCGTGGCTCTGATAGGACTGACTGGGGTAACACCGTGACTCTGACAGGACTGACTGGGGTAACACCGTGACTCTGACAGGACTGACTGGGGTAACACCGTGACTCTGACTGGGGTAACACCGTGACTCTGACAGGACTGACTGGGGTAACACCGTGACTCTGACTGGGGTAACACCGTGGCTCTGACTGGGGTAACACCGTGACTCTGACAGGACTGACTGGGGTAACACCGTGACTCTGATAGGACTGACTGGGGTAACACCGTGACTCTGACTGGACTGACTGGGGTAACACCGTGGCTCTGACTGGGGTAACACCGTGACTCTGACTGGGGTAACACCGTGACTCTGACTGGGGTAACACCGTGACTCTGACTGGGGTAACACCGTGACTCTGATAGGACTGACTGGGGTAACACCGTGACTCTGATAGGACTGACTGGGGTAACACCGTGACTCTGATAGGACTGACTGGGGTAACACCGTGACTCTGACAGGACAGACTGGGGTAACACCGTGGCTGACTGGGGTAACACCGTGACTCTGATAGGACTGACTGGGGTAACACCGTGGCTCTGATAGGACAGACTGGGGTAACACCGTGGCTCTGATAGGACTGACTGGGGTAACACCGTGACTCTGACTGGACTGACTGGGGTAACACCGTGGCTCTGACTGGGGTAACACCGTGACTCTGACTGGGGTAACACCGTGACTCTGACTGGGGTAACACCGTGACTCTGACTGGACTGACTGGGGTAACACCGTGGCTCTGACTGGGGTAACACCCGTGACTCTGACTGGGGTAACACCGTGACTCTGACTGGGGTAACACCGTGACTCTGACTGGACTGACTGGGGTAACACCGTGACTCTGACTGGACTGACTGGGGTAACACCGTGACTCTGACTGGGGTAACACCGTGACTCTGACTGGACTGACTGGGGTAACACCGTGACTCTGATAGGACTGACTGGGGTAACACCGTGACTCTGATAGGACTGACTGGGGTAACACCGTGACTCTGACTGGACTGACTGGGGTAACACCGTGACTCTGATAGGACTGACTGGGGTAACACCGTGACTCTGACTGGACTGACTGGGGTAACACCGTGACTCTGATAGGACTGACTGGGGTAACACCGTGACTCTGACTGGACTGACTGGGGTAACACCGTGGCTCTGATAGGACTGACTGGGGTAACACTGTGACTCTGACTGGACTGACTGGGGTAACACCGTGACTCTGACTGGACTGACTGGGGTAACACCGTGACTCTGACTGGACTGACTGGGGTAACACCGTGGCTCTGACTGGACTGACTGGGGTAACACTGTGACTCTGACTGGACTGACTGGGGTAACACCGTGACTCTGATAGGACTGACTGGGGTAACACCGTGACTCTGATAGGACTGACTGGGGTAACACCGTGACTCTGATAGGACTGACTGGGGTAACACCGTGGCTCTGACAGGACTGACTGGGGTAACACCGTGGCTCTGACTGGGGTAACACCGTGACTCTGACTGGGGTAACACCGTGACTCTGACTGGGGTAACACCGTGACTCTGACTGGACTGACTGGGGTAACACCGTGGCTCTGACTGGGGTAACACCGTGACTCTGACTGGGGTAACACCGTGACTCTGACTGGGGTAACACCGTGACTCTGACTGGGGTAACACCGTGACTCTGATAGGACTGACTGGGGTAACACCGTGGCTCTGATAGGACAGACTGGGGTAACACCGTGGCTCTGATAGGACTGACTGGGGTAACACCGTGACTCTGACTGGACTGACTGGGGTAACACCGTGGCTCTGACTGGGGTAACACCGTGACTCTGACTGGACTGACTGGGGTAACACCGTGGCTCTGACTGGGGTAACACCGTGACTCTGACTGGGGTAACACCGTGACTCTGACTGGGGTAACACCGTGACTCTGACTGGACTGACTGGGGTAACACCGTGGCTCTGACTGGGGTAACACCGTGACTCTGACTGGGGTAACACCGTGACTCTGACTGGGGTAACACCGTGACTCTGACTGGACTGACTGGGGTAACACCGTGGCTCTGACTGGGGTAACACCGTGACTCTGACTGGGGTAACACCGTGACTCTGACTGGGGTAACACCGTGACTCTGACTGGGGTAACACCGTGACTCTGACTGGACTGACTGGGGTAACACCGTGACTCTGACTGAACTGACTGGGGTAACACCGTGACTCTGACTGGGGTAACACCGTGACTCTGACTGGACTGACTGGGGTAACACCGTGACTCTGATAGGACTGACTGGGGTAACACCGTGACTCTGATAGGACTGACTGGGGTAACACCGTGACTCTGACTGGACTGACTGGGGTAACACCGTGACTCTGACTGGACTGACTGGGGTAACACCGTGACTCTGATAGGACTGACTGGGGTAACACCGTGACTCTGACTGGGGTAACACCGTGACTCTGATAGGACTGACTGGGGTAACACCGTGACTCTGATAGGACTGACTGGGGTAACACCGTGACTCTGACTGGACTGACTGGGGTAACACCGTGACTCTGATAGGACTGACTGGGGTAACACCGTGACTCTGACTGGGGTAACACCGTGACTCTGACTGGACTGACTGGGGTAACACCGTGACTCTGACAGGACTGACTGGGGTAACACCGTGACTCTGACTGGACTGACTGGGGTAACACCGTGGCTCTGACTGGACTGACTGGGGTAACACTGTGACTCTGACTGGACTGACTGGGGTAACACCGTGACTCTGATAGGACTGACTGGGGTAACACCGTGACTCTGATAGGACTGACTGGGGTAACACCGTGACTCTGATAGGACTGACTGGGGTAACACCGTGGCTCTGACAGGACTGACTGGGGTAACACCGTGGCTCTGACTGGGGTAACACCGTGACTCTGACTGGGGTAACACCGTGACTCTGACTGGGGTAACACCGTGACTCTGACTGGACTGACTGGGGTAACACCGTGGCTCTGACTGGGGTAACACCGTGACTCTGACTGGGGTAACACCGTGACTCTGACTGGGGTAACACCGTGACTCTGATAGGACTGACTGGGGTAACACCGTGGCTCTGATAGGACAGACTGGGGTAACACCGTGGCTCTGATAGGACTGACTGGGGTAACACCGTGACTCTGACTGGACTGACTGGGGTAACACCGTGGCTCTGACTGGGGTAACACCGTGACTCTGACTGGGGTAACACCGTGACTCTGACTGGGGTAACACCGTGACTCTGACTGGACTGACTGGGGTAACACCGTGGCTCTGACTGGGGTAACACCGTGACTCTGACTGGGGTAACACCGTGACTCTGACTGGGGTAACACCGTGACTCTGACTGGACTGACTGGGGTAACACCGTGACTCTGACTGGACTGACTGGGGTAACACCGTGACTCTGACTGGGGTAACACCGTGACTCTGACTGGACTGACTGGGGTAACACCGTGACTCTGATAGGACTGACTGGGGTAACACCGTGACTCTGATAGGACTGACTGGGGTAACACCGTGACTCTGACTGGACTGACTGGGGTAACACAGTGACTCTGACTGGACTGACTGGGGTAACACCGTGACTCTGATAGGACTGACTGGGGTAACACCGTGACTCTGACTGGGGTAACACCGTGACTCTGATAGGACTGACTGGGGTAACACCGTGACTCTGATAGGACTGACTGGGGTAACACCGTGACTCTGACTGGACTGACTGGGGTAACACCGTGACTCTGATAGGACTGACTGGGGTAACACCGTGACTCTGACTGGGGTAACACCGTGACTCTGACTGGACTGACTGGGGTAACACCGTGACTCTGACAGGACTGACTGGGGTAACACCGTGACTCTGACTGGACTGACTGGGGTAACACCGTGACTCTGACTGGACTGACTGGGGTAACACCGTGACTCTGACTGGACTGACTGGGGTAATGATGAAATAATGATAATAACGATAATATATTAATGATGATAATGATGATGTAAATGATAATTCTGATAAATGATAATTCTGATAAATGATAATAATGGTAACGATAATGATAATAATGATGATAATAATGATAATAACGATAATGATAATAATGATGATAATAATGATAATGACGATAATAATGATGATAATAATCTAATATTAGGACATATTACTACTATTCTACTACGGGTTGCAGCGTTCCTCAGACAGTTGCTTCCTCTATCCCTCTTTCACTTCAGATCCAGAGAATTCCCAAGGAACTCTATCCCTCTTTCACTTCAGATCCAGAGAATTCCCAAGGAACTCTATCCCTCTTTTTCACAGTCTCTCCCTCTCGCTCAGCCTCTCCCTCTCGCTCAGCCTCTCCCTCTCGCTCAGCCTCTCCCTCTCGCCCAGCCTCTCCCTCTCGCTCAGCCTCTCCCTCTCGCCCAGCCTCTCCCTCTCGCCCAGCCTCTCCCTCTCGCTCAGCCTCTCCCTCTCGCTCAGCCTCTCCCTCTCGCTCAGCCTCTCCCTCTCGCTCAGCCTCTCCCTCTCGCTCAGCCTCTCCCTCTCGCTCAGCCTCTCCCTCTCGCCCAGCCTCTCCCTCTCGCTCAGCCTCTCCCTCTCGCTCAGCCTCTCCCTCTCGCTCAGCCTCTCCCTCTCGCTCAGCCTCTCCCTCTCGCTCAGCCTCTCCCTCTCGCTCAGCCTCTCCCTCTCAACCAGCCTCTCCCTCTCAACCAGCCTCTCCCTCTCAACCAGCCTCTCCCTCTCAACCAGCCTCTCCCTCTCACCCAGCCTCTCCCTCTCACCCAGCCTCTCCCTCTCACCCAGCCTCTCCCTCTCCCCCAGCCTCTCCCTCTCCCCCAGCCTCTCCCTCTCCCCCAGCCTCTCCCTCTCACCCAGCCTCTCCCTCTCCCCCAGTCTCTCCCCCAGTCTCTCTCCCAGTCTCTCTCCCAGTCTCCTTTCCAGTTGAGGTCATATACTTTGGGATTAAGTCAGTCTGAGAAGCCTCTTTGTGCTGGCCAATTAAGCGAAGCCTCATTTGATTAAAGGGAGTTGGAAGATTTTAAAATGTTACGCAACAGAAACGCATCATGTCCTGTTCTCTTGATATGCAGGCCTAATTGAGCGAATTGACGATGCATCATCCAAGAGGAAGGGAGGGAGAGAGAGAGAGAGGTCAACTTTGGAGTCCCTTATGTCATAAAGGGAACCTTCTGCCCCGCCACTCGCCCTGCCTCTGTGACCCGAACTCTCTGACACAGGTCAGTTTATATAATCCTCTCCTCTCCCTCCCTCCCTCCTCTCCTCGTCTCCCCTCCTTCCGCACTAGTAATCCACTGCTGCAGCTCTTAAAGCGTATGGAATGTGAGGCAGTTACATAAAATAATCAAACTAACTGGTAAATTCTAGTTTCTCTCCCCACAAAATAAAAAAAAGAGGTGGAAAAAGAGATACACAACATCACAGGCTAACGTGTCAAACACCTCTGTCTTAGAACTGAGACAGACAGACAGGAAGGCCGGGTAACAGGCCGGGTAGCAGGCCGGGTAACAGGCCGGGTAACAGGCCGGGTAGCAGGCCGGGTAACAGGCCGGGTAGCAGGCCGGGTAACAGGCCGGGTAACAGGCCGGGTAACAGGCCGGGTAGCAGGCCGGGTAACAGGCCTGGGTAACAGGCCGGGTAGCAGGCCGGGTAAACAGGCCGGGTAAACAGGCCGGGTAACAGGCCTGGGTAACAGGCCGGGTAGCAGGCCGGGTAAACAGGCCGGGTAAACAGGCCGGGTAAACAGGCCGGGTAACAGGCCTGGGTAACAGGCCTGGGTAACAGGCCTGGGTAACAGGCCTGGGTAACAGGCCGGGTAACAGGCCGGGTAACAGGCTGGGTAACAGGCCGGGTAACAGGCCGGGTCTCAGGCCTGGGTAACAGGCCTGGGTAACAGGCCTGGGTAACAGGCCGGGTAACAGGCCTGGGTAACAGGCCGGGTAACAGGCCGGGTAACAGGCCGGGTAACAGGCCGGGTAACAGGCCGGGTAACAGGCCTGGGTAACAGGCCGGGTAACAGGCCTGGGTAACAGGCCGGGTAACAGGCCGGGTAACAGGCCGGGTAACATGCTGGGAGGGAGGTGGTTGGTGGGGGTGCTTAATGAACAGACCAGGAGAGGAGACGGGGGAAAGAGAGGAATGTGACTTACCAGATTCTTCAACACACACAGAGAGAGAGAGAGAGAGAGAGTCCCTTCAGGATCAGAGAGGGACCAGTCACAGGGCCAGAAACCTGGGGAACAAAGAGACACACAAGTCAGTAAGACATACAGGGACGGACACAGGAAGCTGTCATACCTCACCCATAGGGACGGATAAGGAAACATTTTGAAAGCCTTTACATCTGTTATTAAAATGAAATATATATATATATATATATATATTATTTTACATAAAAACATTTTACCATAAGATTCTGTTTGGCTCTTTCTTGAAATGTTCATTACATTTGACTACAGAACCTACAGTACAATTCACTATTAACAATTGTATATATTAGAGAACGTTCTAAGCAGGAGTGTTGTGGGGTACACTGCAGGGAGTGTTGTGGGGTACACTACAGGGAGCAGGAGTGTTGTGGGGTACACTACAGGGAGTGTTGTGGGGTACACTACAGGGAGTGTTGTGGGGTACACTACAGGGAGTGTTGTGGGGTACACTACAGGGAGTGTTGTGGGGTACACTACAGGGAGTGTTGTGGGGTACACTACAGGGAGTGTTGTGGGGTACACTACAGGGAGTGTTGTGGGGTACACTACAGGGAGCAGGAGTGTTGTGGGGTACACTACAGGGAGTGTTGTGGGGTACACTACAGGGAGTGTTGTGGGGTACACTACAGGGAGTGTTGTGGGGTACACTACAGGGAGTGTTGTGGGGTACACTACAGGGAGCAGGAGTGTTGTGGGGTACACTACAGGGAGTGTTGTGGGGTACACTACAGGGAGCAGGAGTGTTGTGGGGTACACTACAGGGAGCAGGAGTGTTGTGGGGTACACTACAGGGAGCAGGAGTGTTGTGGGGTACACTACAGGGAGTGTTGTGGGGTACACTACAGGGAGTGTTGTGGGGTACACTACAGGGAGTGTTGTGGGGTACACTACAGGGAGCGTTGTGGGGTACACTACAGGGAGCGTTGTGGGGTACACTACAGGGAGCGTTGTGGGGTACACTACAGGGAGCGTTGTGGGGTACACTACAGGGAGCGTTGTGGGGTACACTACAGGGAGCAGGAGTGTTGTGGGGTACACTACAGGGAGCAGGAGTGTTGTGGGGTACACTACAGGGAGCAGGAGTGTTGTGGGGTACACTACAGGGAGTGTTGTGGGGTACACTACAGGGAGTGTTGTGGGGTACACTACAGGGAGCAGGAGTGTTGTGGGGTACACTACAGGGAGCAGGAGTGTTGTGGGGTACACTACAGGGAGTGTTGTGGGGTACACTACAGGGAGTGTTGTGGGGTACACTACAGGGAGTGTTGTGGGGTACACTACAGGGAGCAGGAGTGTTGTGGGGTACACTACAGGGAGTGTTGTGGGGTACACTACAGGGAGTGTTGTGGGGTACACTACAGGGAGCAGGAGTGTTGTGGGGTACACTACAGGGAGTGTTGTGGGGTACACTACAGGGAGTGTTGTGGGGTACACTACAGGGAGTGTTGTGGGGTACACTACAGGGAGTGTTGTGGGGTACACTACAGGGAGTGTTGTGGGGTACACTACAGGGAGTGTTGTGGGGTACACTACAGGGAGTGTTGTGGGGTACACTACAGGGAGCAGGAGTGTTGTGGGGTACACTACAGGGAGCAGGAGTGTTGTGGGGTACACTACAGGGAGTGTTGTGGGGTACACTACAGGGAGTGTTGTGGGGTACACTACAGGGAGTGTTGTGGGGTACACTACAGGGAGTGTTGTGGGGTACACTACAGGGAGTGTTGTGGGGTACACTACAGGGAGTGTTGTGGGGTACACTACAGGGAGTGTTGTGGGGTACACTACAGGGAGTGTTGTGGGGTACACTACAGGGAGTGTTGTGGGGTACACTACAGGGAGTGTTGTGGGGTACACTACAGGGAGTGTTGTGGGGTACACTACAGGGAGCGTTGTGGGGTACACTACAGGGAGTGTTGTGGGGTACACTACAGGGAGTGTTGTGGGGTACACTACAGGGAGTGTTGTGGGGTACACTACAGGGAGTGTTGTGGGGTACACTACAAGGAGTGTTGTGGGGTACACTACAGAGAGTGTTGTGGGGTACACTACAGGGAGTGTTGTGGGGTACACTACAGGGAGCAGGAGTATGGTGGGGTACACTACAGGGAGCAGGAGTGTTGTGGGGTACACTACAGGGAGTGTTGTGGGGTACACTACAGGGAGTGTTGTGGGGTACACTACAGGGAGTGTTGTGGGGTACACTACAGGGAGCGTTGTGGGGTACACTACAGGGAGTGTTGTGGGGTACACTACAGGGAGTGTTGTGGGGTACACTACAGGGAGTGTTGTGGGGTACACTACAGGGAGTGTTGTGGGGTACACTACAGGGAGTGTTGTGGGGTACACTACAGGGAGTGTTGTGGGGTACACTACAGGGAGTGTTGTGGGGTACACTACAGGGAGCGTTGTGGGGTACACTACAGGGAGTGTTGTGGGGTACACTACAGGGAGCGTTGTGGGGTACACTACAGGGAGTGTTGTGGGGTACACTACAGGGAGCGTTGTGGGGTACACTACAGGGAGTGTTGTGGGGTACACTACAGGGAGTGTTGTGGGGTACACTACAGGGAGCAGGAGTGTTGTGGGGTACACTACAGGGAGTGTTGTGGGGTACACTACAGGGAGCGTTGTGGGGTACACTACAGGGAGCGTTGTGGGGTACACTACAGGGAGCAGGAGTGTTGTGGGGTACACTACAGGGAGCAGGAGTGTTGTGGGGTACACTACAGGGAGCAGGAGTGTTGTGGGGTACACTACAGGGAGTGTTGTGGGGTACACTACAGGGAGCAGGAGTGTTGTGGGGTACACTACAGGGAGTGTTGTGGGGTACACTACAGGGAGTGTTGTGGGGTACACTACAGGGAGTGTTGTGGGGTACACTACAGGGAGTGTTGTGGGGTACACTACAGAGAGCGTTGTGGGGTACACTACAGGGAGCGTTGTGGGGTACACTACAGGGAGCGTTGTGGGGTACACTACAGGGAGCGTTGTGGGGTACACTACAGGGAGTGTTGTGGGGTACACTACAGAGAGTTTTGTGGGGTACACTACAAGGAGTGTTGTGGGGTATACTACAGGGAGTGTTGTGGGGTACACTACAAGGAGTGTTGTGGGGTACACTACAGGGAGTGTTGTGGGGTACACTACAGGGAGCAGGAGTGTTGTGGGGTACACTACAGGGAGTGTTGTGGGGTACACTACAGGGAGTGTTGTGGGGTACACTACAGGGAGCAGGAGTGTTGTGGGGTACACTACAGGGAGTGTTGTGGGGTACACTACAGGGAGCGTTGTGGGGTACACTACAGGGAGTGTTGTGGGGTACACTACAGGGAGTGTTGTGGGGTACACTACAGGGAGCGTTGTGGGGTACACTACAGGGAGCAGGAGTGTTGTGGGGTACACTACAGGGAGTGTTGTGGGGTACACTACAGGGAGTGTTGTGGGGTACACTACAGGGAGTGTTGTGGGGTACACTACAGGGAGCAGGAGTGTTGTGGGGTACACTACAGGGAGCAGGAGTGTTGTGGGGTACACTACAGGGAGTGTTGTGGGGTACACTACAGGGAGCAGGAGTGTTGTGGGGTACACTACAGGGAGTGTTGTGGGGTACACTACAGGGAGTGTTGTGGGGTACACTACAGGGAGTGTTGTGGGGTACACTACAGGGAGTGTTGTGGGGTACACTACAGGGAGTGTTGTGGGGTACACTACAGGGAGTGTTGTGGGGTACACTACAGGGAGCAGGAGTGTTGTGGGGTACACTACAGGGAGTGTTGTGGGGTACACTACAGGGAGTGTTGTGGGGTACACTACAGGGAGTGTTGTGGGGTACACTACAGGGAGTGTTGTGGGGTACACTACAGGGAGTGTTGTGGGGTACACTACAGGGAGCAGGAGTGTTGTGGGGTACACTACAGGGAGCAGGAGTGTTGTGGGGTACACTACAGGGAGCAGGAGTGTTGTGGGGTACACTACAGGGAGTGTTGTGGGGTACACTACAGGGAGTGTTGTGGGGTACACTACAGGGAGTGTTGTGGGGTACACTACAGGGAGTGTTGTGGGGTACACTACAGGGAGTGTTGTGGGGTACACTACAGGGAGTGTTGTGGGGTACACTACAGGGAGTGTTGTGGGGTACACTACAGGGAGTGTTGTGGGGTACACTACAGGGAGTGTTGTGGGGTACACTACAGGGAGTGTTGTGGGGTACACTACAGGGAGTGTTGTGGGGTACACTACAAGGAGTGTTGTGCGGTACACTACAGAGAGTGTTGTGGGGTACACTACAGGGAGCAGGAGTATGGTGGGGTACACTACAGGGAGCAGGAGTGTTGTGGGGTACACTACAGGGAGTGTTGTGGGGTACACTACAGGGAGTGTTGTGGGGTACACTACAAGGAGTGTTGTGGGGTACACTACAGGGAGTGTTGTGGGGTACACTACAGGGAGTGTTGTGGGGTACACTACAGGGAGTGTTGTGGGGTACACTACAGGGAGTGTTGTGGGGTACACTACAGGGAGTGTTGTGGGGTACACTACAGGGAGTGTTGTGGGGTACACTACAGGGAGTGTTGTGGGGTACACTACAGGGAGCGTTGTGGGGTACACTACAGGGAGCGTTGTGGGGTACACTACAGGGAGTGTTGTGGGGTACACTACAGGGAGTGTTGTGGGGTACACTACAGGGAGTGTTGTGGGGTACACTACAGGGAGTGTTGTGGGGTACACTACAGGGAGCAGGAGTGTTGTGGGGTACACTACAGGGAGTGTTGTGGGGTACACTACAGGGAGTGTTGTGGGGTACACTACAGGGAGCAGGAGTGTTGTGGGGTACACTACAGGGAGCGTTGTGGGGTACACTACAGGGAGTGTTGTGGGGTACACTACAGGGAGCGTTGTGGGGTACACTACAGGGAGTGTTGTGGGGTACACTACAGGGAGCGTTGTGGGGTACACTACAGGGAGTGTTGTGGGGTACACTACAGGGAGCAGGAGTGTTGTGGGGTACACTACAGGGAGTGTTGTGGGGTACACTACAGGGAGCAGGAGCGTTGTGGGGTACACTACAGGGAGCGTTGTGGGGTACACTACAGGGAGCGTTGTGGGGTACACTACAGGGAGCAGGAGTGTTGTGGGGTACACTACAGGGAGCAGGAGTGTTGTGGGGTACACTACAGGGAGTGTTGTGGGGTACACTACAGGGAGCGTTGTGGGGTACACTACAGGGAGTGTTGTGGGGTACACTACAGGGAGCGTTGTGGGGTACACTACAGGGAGCGTTGTGGGGTACACTACAGGGAGTGTTGTGGGGTACACTACAGGGAGTGTTGTGGGGTACACTACAGGGAGTGTTGTGGGGTACACTACAGGGAGTGTTGTGGGGTACACTACAGGGAGTGTTGTGGGGTACACTACAGGGAGTGTTGTGGGGTACACTACAGGGAGCGTTGTGGGGTACACTACAGGGAGCGTTGTGGGGTACACTACAGGGAGCAGGAGTGTTGTGGGGTACACTACAGGGAGTGTTGTGGGGTACACTACAGGGAGTGTTGTGGGGTACACTACAGGGAGTGTTGTGGGGTACACTACAGGGAGCGTTGTGGGGTACACTACAGGGAGCAGGAGTGTTGTGGGGTACACTACAGGGAGTGTTGTGGGGTACACTACAGGGAGCAGGAGTGTTGTGGGGTACACTACAGGGAGTGTTGTGGGGTACACTACAGGGAGCAGGAGTGTTGTGGGGTACACTACAGGGAGTGTTGTGGGGTACACTACAGGGAGCGTTGTGGGGTACACTACAGGGAGCGTTGTGGGGTACACTACAGGGAGTGTTGTGGGGTACACTACAGGGAGTGTTGTGGGGTACACTACAGGGAGTGTTGTGGGGTACACTACAGGGAGTGTTGTGGGGTACACTACAGGGAGTGTTGTGGGGTACACTACAGGGAGTGTTGTGGGGTACACTACAGGGAGCGTTGTGGGGTACACTACAGGGAGCGTTGTGGGGTACACTACAGGGAGCAGGAGTGTTGTGGGGTACACTACAGGGAGTGTTGTGGGGTACACTACAGGGAGTGTTGTGGGGTACACTACAGGGAGAAGGAGCGTTGTGGGGTACACTACTATACTTTATGTTTCTGCTTTATGTTTCTGCACACACACACAGTAGCTCTGAACTTCATATTCAAGCAGCATACTAAAGCATTCTTCTAACTACGTTGGTAACCAGTTCATAACAGCAATAAGGCACCTCGGGGGTTTGTGGTGTATGACCAATGTACCACGGCTAAGGACTGTGAGCAGGCACTCCGTTTTGCGCTGTGCGATAGAACAGCCATTAGCCGTGGTACATTGGCCATATGCCACACCTCCTCGTGCCTTACTGCTTAATGATATGATGAGCAATGAATCCTTCTTACGTACAATCCCTAACTATTTTACTGCTCATACAAATAATGAACTTCATGTACTTGCATATTTATCTGATAATATCTCTTCAGTGTGGAAACTGTCAGAGGATTCAAAAGATATTAAAGTCTACATTTGTGTAGTGGTGGTTCCATTCAACTATCAGTTCATCATCATGATTTGATTGGCTATGTAGGCCTGTGTGTAATAACAAAACAGCATAGTAAAATAGGAGACTACCAACACAACGATACTCCAATCGAGAACCTATTCCAAAAACGACAACAACAAAAAATAACCTCCACTCATCACGACCACTGCAGTGATGGATAGAGCATCACGTTCTCAGGGCAACTGCAACTGATGTGAGGGGGGGGGGGTAGAAACCATCCATGACACCTTCCCCTACAAAATGATATTTTCCCAGCAGCCATCAGAAGAGGAAATAAGCGTGTTTTGTAAATGTAACGTATCAAACTGTCTGCTGGTGAAACGGCTACGGCTTAAACACTTCTAGCCAGCGGGGGAGGACCCAGAGTCACGGCCAAGTTTCCACGCCTGTGTCCCAATACGGCGCCCTATATTCCCTACACAGTGCACTACTTTAGACCAGAGAACCATAGGGAATAGGGTGCCATTTGCGACACGGAGCAAGGCAGTAGGAGCAGTATGACTAGCCTAGTAGATTAAAGTCTCCAGTAATATCCTCATGGCCTTCAGCCACGGGGCAGAAATCCACAGCCGAGGATGAATTCCTCGCTACGACTTCCTCGCTACGACTTCCTCGCTACGACTTCAGCTCCACGACTCACTTATATAACCATTCCAATAATCGTTAGAATTATAAAAAATTAACATTCTACAGTACCGGGCGATTTCTTTCCCATGTAGATACAGTGTGACCTACAGTGTGAACTACAATGTGAACTACAGTGTGACCTACAGTGTGTGACCTACAGTGTGTGACCTACAGTGTGTGACCTACAGTGTGTGACCTACAGTGTGACCTACAGTGTGACCTACAGTGTGTGACCTACAGTGTGACCTACAGTGTGTGACCTACAGTGTGTGACCTACAGTGGGTGACCTACAGTGGGTGACCTATAGTGGGTGACCTACAGTGTGACCTACAGTGTGACCTACAGTGTGTGACCTACAGTGTGACCTACAGTGTGTGACCTACAGTGTGTGATCTACAGTGTGACCTAGGCTGAGCAACTGAAAAAAAAATACCCCCACTTTACTAAAAGACACTATTAGGAGACTCCCGAGCAAGAACACGAATCCTCTATATAAACAAAGACATTTCTTCATATTCAAATAAATGGCTGCAATTTAAATGTAATTCCAAATCCATTAAGATAATGTAGGTTAAACCATTTTTTAAGCCCAGCAGTCCTTTTTAAAAGAAGAGCAAGGAGACAAATAGTATTATCTAGACCATTTAAAACCCGGATATGGGACCCAGTTCTAATCAAACTTAAATGATCAGACAATTCAAGTACATTAGGCCATTAACACAATTTCAAAGACGCCTAATCTGTCAAAGAAAATGTAATTTAGTCTTTGAAAAAGGTCTTTATGCTTTGGAGTAGAAAGGGACTGACTTCCACTGACAATTTTATACATATTTTTTTTTTTCATATATATTTTTTTTTTAACAAGTTAAGAAAAATCCTGAGAAAATGGCCACCAGATCAACAGTTGAAAACTATATACAGACAGATACCTAGAGCAGAAAACAGATGCAGCAAAGAAAATAATAGGATGTCACAAACAGAGGTGGAGTAAAGAGAGAGAGGCCTGCTGGGGATCCTCCCGATCTCTCTGGTTAGGGGCTCCTGAGTGGAGAACAGAGGTAAAGGGCCCTGCAGAGGTAAAGGGCCCTGCAGAGGTAAAGGGCCCTGCAGAGGTAAAGGGCCCTGCAGAGGTAAAGGGCCCTGCAGAGGTAAAGGGCCCTGCAGAGGTAAAGGGCCCTGCAGAGGTCAAGGGCCCTGCAGAGGTCAAGGGCCCTGCAGAGGTAAAGGGCCCTGCAGAGGTAAAGGGCCCTGCAGAGGTAAAGGGCCCTGCAGAGGCCTGCTGAGGATCCTCCCGATCTCTCTGGTTAGGGGCTCCTGAGTGGCTCAGTGGTTTAAGGCACTGCATCTTAGCGCTAGAGGCATCACTACAGACACCCTGGATCGTCCGTGATTGGGAGTCCCACAATTAGCCCAGCGTCATCCGGGTCAGGGTTTTGACCGTGGTAGACCGTCATTGTAAATAAGAATTTGTTCTTAACTGACTTCATTTTTAAAAAATCTTTATTTATATGTCAATTAAGAACAAATTCTTATTTTCAATGACGGCCCAGGAACAGTGAGAAATATTACGTTTTTTTGACGGATCGACAACTACAGGAAGTGGTTGGTTGGAGTCATTACAACTACAGTAAATTCCTCCACAGCGACGTGAGAGACTGATCGACAACTACAGGAAGTGGTTGGAGTCATTGCTGCTACAGTAAATTCCTCCACAGCGACGTGAGAGACTGATCGACAACTACAGGAAGTGGTTGGTTGGCGTCATTGCTGCTACAGTAAATTCCTCCACAGCGACGTGAGAGACTGATCGACAACTACAGGAAGTGGTTGGTTGGAGTCATTGCAGCTAAAGGTGGACTGATCAACAACTACAGGAAGTGGTTGGTTGGAGTCATTGCTGCTACAGTAAATTCCTCCACAGAGACGTGAGAGACTGATCGACAACTACAGGAAGTGGTTGGTTGGAGTCATTGCAGCTAAAGGTGGACTGATCAACAACTACAGGAAGTGGTTGGTTGGAGTCATTGCTGCTACAGTAAATTCCTCCACAGAGACGTGAGAGACTGATCGACAACTACAGGAAGTGGTTGGTTGGAGTCATTGCAGCTAAAGGTGGACTGATCAACAACTACAGGAAGTGGTTGGTTGGAGTCATTGCTGCTACAGTAAATTCCTCCACAGCGACGTGAGAGACTGATCGACAACTACAGGAAGTGGTTGGTTGGAGTCATTGCTGCTAAAGGTGGACTGATCAACAACTACAGGAAGTGGTTGGTTGGAGTCATTGCTGCTACAGTAAATTCCTCCATAGAGACGTGAGAGACTGATCGACAACTACAGGAAGTGGTTGGAGTCATTGCTGCTACAGTAAATTCCTCCACAGCGACGTGAGAGACTGATCGACAACTACAGGAAGTGGTTGGTTGGAGTCATTGCAGCTAAAGGTGGACTGATCAACAACTACAGGAAGTGGTTGGTTGGAGTCATTGCTGCTACAGTAAATTCCTCCACAGAGACGTGAGAGACTGATCGACAACTACAGGAAGTGGTTGGTTGGAGTCATTGCAGCTAAAGGTGGACTGATCAACAACTACAGGAAGTGGTTGGTTGGAGTCATTGCTGCTACAGTAAATTCCTCCACAGAGACGTGAGAGACTGATCGACAACTACAGGAAGTGGTTGGTTGGAGTCATTGCAGCTAAAGGTGGACTGATCAACAACTACAGGAAGTGGTTGGTTGGAGTCATTGCTGCTACAGTAAATTCCTCCACAGCGACGTGAGAGACTGATCGACAACTACAGGAAGTGGTTGGTTGGAGTCATTGCTGCTAAAGGTGGACTGATCAACAACTACAGGAAGTGGTTGGTTGGAGTCATTGCTGCTACAGTAAATTCCTCCATAGAGACGTGAGAGACTGATCGACAACTACAGGAAGTGGTTGGTTGGAGTCATTGCAGCTAAAGGTGGAGCAACCAGTAAGGGGGAAAATACATTTTCACACAGGGGAATTGGCTGTTGCATACCTTTGTTATTTAAATGAAATAAGTATCCATTATTACATTTTTTGTAAATGCAGGTTCCCTTTATCTATTATTACGTTTTGGTTGAAAATCTGACAACATTCAGTGTCAGAAATATGGAAAAATAGAGAAAATAAGAAAGTAGGAAAATAGTTACTGTACTAAACTAGTGGGTCCATTCTCTCTTGTTTAGATGAGGACTAGTTATATTAAACTAGTGGGTCCATTCTCTCTGGTTTAGATGAGGACTAGTTATATTAAACTAGTGGGTCCATTCTCTCTTGTTTAGATGAGGACTAGTTATATTAAACTAGTGGGTCCATTCTCTCAGGTTTAGATGAGGACTAGTTATATTAAACTAGTGGGTCCATTCTCTCAGGTTTAGATGAGGACTAGTTATATTAAACTAGTGGGTCCATTCTCTCTGGTTTAGATGAGGACTAGTTATATTAAACTAGTGGGTCCATTCTCTCTGGTTAAGATGAGGACTAGTTATATTAAACTAGTGGGTCCATTCTCTCTGGTTAAAATAAGGACTAGTTATATTAAACTAGTGGGTCCATTCTCTCAGGTTTAGATGAGGACTAGTTATATTAAACTAGTGGGTCCATTCTCTCTGGTTAAAATAAGGACAAGTTATATTAAACTATATTAAACTAGTGGGTCCATTCTCTCTGGTTTAGATGAGGACTAGTTATATTAAACTAGTGGGTCCATTCTCTCTGGTTAAGATGAGGACTAGTTATATTAAACTAGTGGGTCCATTCTCTCTGGTTAAGATGAGGACTAGTTATATTAAACTAGTGGGTCCATTCTCTCTGGTTTAGATGAGGACTAGTTATAGTAAACTAGTGGGTCCATTCTCTCTGGTTAAGATGAGGACTAGTTATATTAAACTAGTGGGTCCATTCTCTCTGGTTTAGATGAGGACTAGTTATATTAAACTAGTGGGTCCATTCTCTCTGGTTTAGATGAGGACTAGTTATATTAAACTAGTGGGTCCATTCTCTCTGGTTTAGATGAGGACTAGTTATATTAAACTAGTGGGTCCATTCTCTCTGGTTTAGATGAGGACTAGTTATATTAAACTAGTGGGTCCATTCTCTCTGGTTTAGATGAGGACTAGTTATATTAAACTAGTGGGTCCATTCTCTCTGGTTTAGATGAGGACTAGTTATATTAAACTAGTGGGTCCATTCTCTCTGGTTTAGATGAGGACTAGTTATATTAAACTAGTGGGTCCATTCTCTCTGGTTTAGATGAGGACTAGTTATATTAAACTAGTGGGTCCATTCTCTCTGGTTTAGATGAGGACTAGTTATATTAAACTATATTAAACTAGTGGGTCCATTCTCTCTGGTTTAGATGAGGACTAGTTATATTAAACTAGTGGGTCCATTCTCTCTGTGGACAGACAGACTTACACTGTACTCCTTAAGTGCTCCCTCCTTCAGCAGACAAGCAGCAGGCAGGTTGATGGTCTCTGAGTGTTTACAGGCTATAAAGGTACAACGAAGACCATGAAAAATATATATCCCTCAAATCACCTTGGCCTTTACTCTCTCTGCCAGGGCTTCATAGTGTATTTATAACGTACCAAGCAGAGAAGTCTTTTTTTAAAGCATATCGGTCCCTAAGAGCAAAGTGAAATGCATGTTTCAGGTGAATTAAAATGCACTTGTTAGGGTAACCTTTTCTAAACTAGGTACAAATGGGTCTGAAACGGTTATGCCCCCAGGGCAGCAGCTTTTACCAGGGCAGGGCCTTTACTCTCTCTGCCAGGGTTTCATAGTGTATTTATAACGTACCAAGCAGAGAACTGCAGAACCCAGGGCAGGGCCAGAGCAGAACCAAGGACCAGAGAACACAACCTCAGTTCAGGAAGACATTAAGGTCCTGTGAGTCTCACCAACCAAGAGGAGACATAAAGGTCCTGTGAGTCTCACCAACCAAGAGGAGACATAAAGGTCCTGTGACTCTCACCAACCAAGAGGAGACATAAAGGTCCTGTGAGTCTCACCAACCAAGAGGAGACATAAAGGTCCTGTGAGTCTCACCAACCAAGAGGTCCTGTGAGTCTCACCGACCAAGAGGAGACATAAAGGTCCTGTGAGTCTCACCAACCAAGAGGTCCTGTGAGTCTCAGTTGGTTAAACTCCGAGGGACACCATGATCCTGTGAGTCTCAGTTGGTTAAACTCCGAGGGACACCATGAGGTCCTGTGAGTCTCAGTTGGTTAAACTCCGAGGGACACCATGATCCTGTGAGTCTCAGTTGGTTAAACTCCGAGGGACACCATGAGGTCCTGTGAGTCTCAGTTGGTTAAACTCCGAGGGACACCATGATCCTGTGAGTCTCAGTTGGTTAAACTCCGAGGGACACCATGATCCTGTGAGACTCAGTTGGTTAAACTCCAAGGGACACCATGATCCTGTGAGTCTCAGTTGGTTAAACTCCGAGGGACACCATGATCCTGTGAGTCTCAGTTGGTTAAACTCTGAGGGACACCATGATCCTGTGAGTCTCAGTTGGTTAAACTCCGAGGGACACCATGATCCTGTGAGTGTCAGTTGGTTAAACTCCGAGGGACACCATGATCCTGTGAGACTCAGTTGGTTAAACTCCGAGGGACACCATGAGGTCCTGTGAGACTCAGTTGGTTAAACTCCGAGGGACACCATGATCCTGTGAGACTCAGTTGGTTAAACTCCAAGGGACACCATGATCCTGTGAGTCTCAGTTGGTTAAACTCCGAGGGACACCATGATCCTGTGAGACTCAGTTGGTTAAACTCCGAGGGACACCATGAGGTCCTGTGAGACTCAGTTGGTTAAACTCCGAGGGACACCATGAGGTCCTGTGAGACTCAGTTGGTTAAACTCCGAGGGACACCATGAGGTCCTGTGAGACTCAGTTGGTTAAACTCCGAGGGACACCATGATCCTGTGAGACTCAGTTGGTTAAACTCCGAGGGACACCATGAGGTCCTGTGAGACTCAGTTGGTTAAACTCCGAGGGACACCATGATCCTGTGAGACTCAGTTGGTTAAACTCCGAGTGACACCATGATCCTGTGAGACTCAGTTGGTTAAACTTTGAGGGACATAAAGGTCCAGTGAGTCTCACCAACCAAGAGGTCCTGTGAGACTCAGTTGGTTAAACTCCGAGGGACACCATGATCCTGTGAGACTCAGTTGGTTAAACTTTGAGGGACATAAAGGTCCTGTGAGTCTCACCAACCAAGAGGTCCTGTGAGACTCAGTTGGTTAAACACCATGAGCATAGAGATAGAAATGGAAAGGTTGTGGGTTCAATCCTCATGGGGATCACATGCACATACCTATGCAGTCACGGTACAGGTCAGCCGCGTTGGATAAAATCTTCTGTTAAGGGACATACTGTTTAGGGTTCGTGGGGATTGTGATGCATTAATCACCATGTTGACCTTACATCAACAAATAAATCCTCCCAGACCATCACCGTCAAATCGTCCCAGACCATCACCCTGAAATCATCCCAGACCATCACCCTGAAATCATCCCAGACCATCACGTCAAATCGTCAGAGACCATCAATGTGAAATCGTCCCAGACCATCACCGTGAAATCGTCCCAGACCATCACCGTGAAATCGTCCCAGACCATCACCGTCAAATCCTCCCAGACCATCACTGTCAAATCGTCCCAGACCATCACCGTGAAATCGTCCCAGACCATCACCGTGAAATCGTCCCAGACCATCACTGTCAAATCCTCCCAGACCATCACTGTCAAATCCTCCCAGACCATCACTGTCAAATCCTCCCAAACCATCACTGTCAAATCCTCCCAAACCATCACTGTCAAATCCTCCCAGACCATCACTGTCAAATCCTCCCAGACCATCACCGTGAAATCGTCCCAGACCATCACCGTGAAATCATCCCAGACCATCACCGTGAAATCGTCCCAGACCATCATCGTGAAATCATCCCAGACCATCACCCTGAAATCGTCCCAGACCATCACCCTGAAATCATCCCAGACCATCATCGTGAAATCATCCCAGACCATCACCGTCAAATCGTCCCAGACCATCACCCTGAAATCATCCCAGACCATCACCCTGAAATCATCCCAGACCATCACCCTGAAATCATCCCAGACCATCACCCTGAAATCATCCCAGACCATCACCCTGAAATCATCCCAGACCATCACCCTGAAATCATCCCAGACCATCATCCTGAAATCATCCCAGACCATCACCCTGACATCATCCCAGACCATCACCCTGAAATCATCCCAGACCATCACCGTGAAATCGTCCCAGACCATCACTGTCAAATCGTCCCAGACCATCACTGTCAAATCGTCCCAGACCATCACTGTCAAATCATCCCAGACCATCACTGTCAAATCATCCCAGACCATCAGTGAAATCGTCCTAGACCATCACTGAGAAATCGTCCCAGACCATCCCCATGATACAGTAGATGCTATAGCCTACAGTCTTTTCTCGTGACAACATGGTATTTCCAAGAAATGTTTGTCATATCAGTTAGTAACTGGGTTAGACAAGCCTCTCTCGCTCTCTGCTTGTAGTGAATGGTTGAAGTCCCATTGACATTCCCCAGTTCCTCTTCATGGAGAAAAAACCTTAAATAATGTATTGAGAAACGTCTGCCAGAAAGCCTTTTCTTCTGAGCACTGAGAGGTGAGGAGTCAGTCAAGACAATAGGAAGCAGTAGGATCTAGCCTCCATTCACAACTCACTGAAATATGTTTTAGGTTGAAACCAGGTCACTAGCATCACCATGGAAACTTGGCTAACATCATTTAGTTCAAACGTAAATTTCTTAAAAGATGAAGAGAGGAACCATGCTTTGGCTTAGATTGAGGCATTCAATAGTTTGTATTAACAGGGATGTGGTAGAGTTGTTATAGCCCAGTGTTTGTGTACCTCTAACATCCTTAGAGGAAGAGAGGGGAGGTGAGGGGAGGGGAGGAGAAGGGGAGGAGAAGGGAGGGGCGGGGAGGAGAGGAGAGGAGAAGGGAGGGGAGGGGAGGGGAGGGGAGGGGAGGAGAGGAGAAAGGAAGGGAGGGGAGAAGGGAGGAGAAGGGAGGGGGGAGGAGAAGAAGGGAGGGGAGGAGAAGAAGGGAGGGGAGAAGGGAGGAGAGGGGAGAAGGGAGGAGAAGGGAGGGGCGGGGAGGGGAGGGGAGGAGAAGGGAGGGGAGGGGAGGAGAAGGGAGGGGAGGGGAGGGGAAGGTAGGGGAGGGGAGGAGAAGGGAGGAGAAGGGAGGGGAGGAGAAGGGAGGGGCGGGTAGAAGGGATGGGCGGGGAGGAGAAGGGAGGGACGGGGAGGGGAGGAGAAGGGAGGGACGGGGAGGGGAGAAGGGAGGAGAAGGGAGGAGAAGGGAGGGGCGGGGAGGAGAAGGGAGGGGCGGGGAGGAGAAGAAGGGAGGGGAGGGGAAGAAGGGAGGGGAGGGGAGGCGACTGGGGTCAAAAACCCATGTAAATTGTAACGGTAATTGCGCATTGTCCAAAACATGTCTCTGAAGTGGGCCTGTCCTCCTCCTCCTCCTCTGAAGTGGGCCTGTCCTCCTCCTCCTCCTCTGAAGTGGGCCTGTCCTCCTCCTCCTCCTCTGAAGTGGGCCTGTCCTCCTCCTCCTCCTCTGAAGTGGGCCTGTCCTCTGAAGTGGGCCTGTCCTCCTCCTCCTCCTCTGAAGTGGGCCTGTCCTCCTCCTCCTCTGAAGTGGGCCTGTCCTCCTCCTCCTCCTCTGAAGTGGGCCTGTCCTCCTCCTCCTCTGAAGTGGGCCTGTCCTCCTCCTCCTCCTCCTCTGAAGTGGGCCTGTCCTCCTCCTCCTCTGAAGTGGGCCTGTCCTCCTCCTCCCCAGTTCCCCACAGATCCCTCCCCCTCAGCCAGTCTGCTGTGAATGTTACATTTATCACTAACATCAACGGTCCTCGAGGGCAACCCACACAGACAAACACTGGAAATCTATTTCTCGCCAACAAATAAAACAAGAACCGGACAAAAACATTCCTTTCCAACAGATATTAAGATGACAGATTGTCTTCAGGTGAAACGAGATGAAGGAAACACGTGTTTCTCAACGGATCACACTTCCTTTTCACTGTCAAAGTGTTTGGGTAAATTATTCTTCCACCCCGGACGATTATACGTTTAGCCGGGCTCCATTTTTTCCCTCCGTGGTTAAAGGGCTGAGTCCCAATTGGTAACCTACCAGAGCCCAATGAGCCCTGGTTGAAAAGTAGTGCACTACATAGGGAATAGGGTGCCATATAGGATGGCCCAAAGGAATTCCCACTATGTAGGAACACGATCTGAGATGGCTGTCTCCTCCCTCCCATATAAGGAAGAAATCCTGGCCTGGGGGTTTAGACAAAAACTATTTTCTGTTTAAACATCCATCTCCTCTGTTCTCCTCTCCATCACGCAGTACGGAAAGACTATCTGATCGATAGAAAGATAGACAGATAAAATAATATCATACATTTCATTTAGCTGTCACTTTTATCCAAAGCAAAAGCAAATGAGTCATGCATGCATATACTTTACGTATGAGTGGTCGCGGGAATCGAACCCACTACCCTGGCGTTACACGTGCCATGCTCTACCAACTGAGCTACAAAGGACCAGACAGACTGATCTACAGTAGAGATATGAGTTAACACCAAGAATACCTTCCTGACATTCCTGCAATCTTTCCTCCCCCAAAAAGCAGCTATCCTATCGGCTAACGTCACGCGCTATCCTATCGGCTAACGTCACGCGCTATCCTATCGGCTAACGTCACGCGCTATCCTATCGGCTAACGTCACGCGCTATCCTATCGGCTAACGTCACGCGCTATCCTATCGGCTAACGTCACGCGCTATCCTATCGGCTAACGTCACGCGCTATCCTATCGGCTAACGTCACGCGCTATCCTATCGGCTAACGTCACGCGCTATCCTATCGGCTAACGTCACGCGCTATCCTATCGGCTAACGTCACGCGCTATCCTATCGGCTAACGTCACGAGCTATCCTTTCGGCTAACGTCACGAGCTATCCTTTCGGCTAACGTCACGCGCTATCCTATCGGCTAACGTCACGCGCTATCCTATCGGCTAACGTCACGCGCTATCCTATCGGCTAACGTCACGCGCTATCCTATCGGCTAACGTCACGAGCTATCCTATCGGCTAACGTCACGCGCTATCCTATCGGCTAACGTCACGCGCTATCCTATCGGCTAACGTCACGCGCTATCCTATCGGCTAACGTCACGCGCTATCCTATCGGCTAACGTCACGCGCTATCCTATCGGCTAACGTCACGCGCTATCCTATCGGCTAACGTCACGCGCTATCCTATCGGCTAACGTCACGTGCTATCCTATCGGCACGTGCTATCCTATCGGCTAACGTCACGTGCTATCCTATCGGCTAACGTCACGTGCTATCCTATCGGCACGTGCTATCCTATCGGCTAACGTCACGTGCTATCCTTTCAGCTAACGTCACGTGCTATCCTATCGGCTAACGTCACGTGCTATCCTATCGGCTAACGTCACGCGCTATCCTATCGGCACGTGCTATCCTATCGGCTAACGTCACGTGTTATCCTATCGGCACGTGCTATCCTATCGGCTAACGTCACGCGCTATCCTATCGGCACGCGCTATCCTATCGGCTAACGTCACGTGTTATCCTATCGGCACGTGCTATCCTATCGGCTAACGTCACGTGCTATCCTTTCGGCTAACGTCACGTGCTATCCTATCGGCTAACGTCACGTGCTATCCTATCGGCTAACGTCACGTGCTATCCTTTCGGCTAACGTCACGCGCTATCCTATCGGCTAACGTCACGTGCTATCCTTTCGGCTAACGTCACGTGCTATCCTTTCGGCTAACGTCACGTGCTATCCTTTCGGCTAACGTCACGTGCTATCCTATCGGCTAACGTCACGTGCTATCCTATCGGCACGTGCTATCCTTTCGGCTAACGTCACGCGCTATCCTATCGGCTAACGTCACGTGCTATCCTTTCAGCTAACGTCACGTGCTATCCTATCGGCACGTGCTATCCTTTCAGCTAACGTCACGTGCTATCCTATCGGCTAACGTCACGTGCTATCCTATCGGCTAACGTCACGTGCTATCCTATCGGCTAACGTCACGTGCTATCCTATCGGCTAACGTCACGTGCTATCCTATCGGCTAACGTCACGCGCTATCCTTTCGGCTAACGTCACGCGCTATCCTATCGGCTAACGTCACGTGCTATCCTTTCGGCTAACGTCACGCGCTATCCTATCGGCTAACGTCACGTGCTATCCTTTCGGCTAACGTCACGTGCTATCCTATCGGCTAACGTCACGCGCTATCCTTTCGGCTAACGTCACGTGCTATCCTATCGGCTAACGTCACGTGCTATCCTATCGGCTAACGTCACGTGCTATCCTATCGGCTAACGTCACGTGCTATCCTATCGGCTAACGTCACGTGCTATCCTTTCGGCTAACGTCACGTGCTATCCTATCGGCACGTGCTATCCTTTCGGCTAACGTCACGCGCTATCCTATCGGCTAACGTCACGCGCTATCCTATCGGCTAACGTCACGCGCTATCCTATCGGCTAACGTCACGCGCTATCCTATCGGCTAACGTCACGCGCTATCCTATCGGCTAACGTCACGCGCTATCCTTTCGGCTAACGTCACGTGTTATCCTATCGGCTCACGTCGCATACTCACGTACGGGGAATAATCTTAACTTGGAACAACAGCGAAATGTTATACTTTGAAAGTATTCCGATAATATATATATATACTTGATTTAGACCTACACAATGTCTGAGTTAAGAAACCTTAAGACATCCCAATTGCTCATAGGGCCCTGTAAAAAGTAGTACACTCTATATAGGGAATAGGGTGCCATTTGAGACGCTCATCAAGTCTCTGCTTGTTCGCTTCCTTCATTATAGCTCAGAGCAGCAGCATGTAGTATCTATATGTCATTACAATTTACACAGCAAATTATGGTCAGAATTTTAACACACACAGTGTTAAATGTAACACTTTCTTAGAAATCAGTGACCCACCGAAATAAAACAAACACTTTTCAAAGTGTTGACCAACTAGCACCCCTATGGGCGTTGGCCCTTAACTGTTACACATGTAGTGTTAGAGTATATGGGGAGGGTGGGGTTGGCATTGTAGGTTGTAAAGCCTTATTTGCATATTCCCCAGGATGCCTTTCAAGTGAATGTGAGAGATACCCACCCATAACTGTGTTTGTTAGTGATAGAGACATGGTTGTTGCATTCAATAACATATAGTCCTGAAGCCTTCATCAAGTGACTGACAATACGTTTCAATTAAAAGTAAACCCTTTATAACCACATACTGTATTATACACTGCATAAGGCCTTTACTTATGGCCTAGTTAACTTTAAGATTGTGGTCTGAAAATCCTGGCTCGTGGGCCACATCAGACCCGCAAGTCACGGGTTCTGCCTTTAAACCATAGGAAACTCTTTTCCACCTTCTCCTCCCTCCTAAATCATGATTGAACTTGATTGGAGTCCATCTGTGGTAAATTAAATTGATTGGACATGATTTGGAAAGGCACACACCTGTCTTCATAATGTCCCACAGTTGACAGTTCATGTCAGAGCAGAAACCAAGCCATGAGGTCGATGGAATTGTCCATAGAGCTCAGAGACAGGATTGTGTGGAGGCACAGATCTGGGGAAGGGTACCAAAACATTTCTGCAGCATTGAAGGTCCCCAGAACACAGTGGCCTCCATCATTCTTAAATGGAAGAAGTTTGGAACCACCAAGACTCATCCTAGAGCTGGCCACCCAGCCAAATTGAGCAATCAGGGGAGAAGGGCCTCGGTCAGGGAGGTGACCAAGAACCCGATGGTCACTCTGACAGAGCTCCAGAGTTCCTCTGTGGAACACTCCACCAATCAGGCCTTCAAGGCAGAATGGCCAGATGGAAGCCACTCTTCAGTAAAAGGCACATGACAGCCTGCTTGGAGTTTGCCAAAAAGCACCTAAAGGATTCAGACAATGAGAAACAAAATTATCTGGTCTGATGAAACCAAGACTGAACTCTTTGGCCTGAATGCCAAGAGTCACGTCTGGAGGAAAAATGGCACCATCTCTACAGTGAAGCATGGTGGTGGCAGCATCATGCTGTGGGGGGAAGTTGTTCAGTGGCAGGGACTGGGAGACAAGTTCATCTTTCCCTCGATCCTGACTAATGTTATAGGAATATAAATTATTATTTTAACATAATTTTTTAACATGGATCTATTTAATTAAGTAAAAACTCCTGAATGAGCCCAGAAAGGTGCTATGATTTATTGATATTAGTGAAATCGTGAAAATAATTTTGTCTTGCCTACCCAGGGCTACTGTAGGGACAATCTGTGGTGACCTCTCGGCTCTGTACTAAAATCATAAAATCAGACTGACCTCCAAGATCACCTCAAGGTGAGAGGTCATTCAGGTGATGGTCAACACTAGAACTGCCATGATTTCATTGAGGCATTATGGGAACTTTCAATTCTACTCTGCCATTGTGAAAGTCATGTTGGGAAACATCCTTCACTTTTCCTAGATAAGTGTATTTAACACATTGGTGTTGCCAGAATTTTGAAATGACAAATATATGTGTTATAAACCATTTGAGGAGTAGTGAATAGAACCAACTGGATGGTGAAAACAGAGGTAAGATGTCTGCTGTGGATAGCAGACATCTTAAGGGTTCCTGGCCAAATTCTGCTGTTCTTAATTTACGCTGTTCTTAACTTTTTTGCTACAAAATGTCTGTGCCTGTCACGCTCTGACCTTAGAGAGCATTTTTATGTCTCTATTTGGTTAGGTCGGGGTGTGATTTGAGTGGGCATTCTAGTTTTTCTATTTCTTTGTTGGCCGGGTATGGTTCCCAATCAGAGGCAGCTGTCTATCGTTGTCTCTGATTGGGAACCATACTTAGGTAGCCCTTTCCCTCCTTTCACTATGGGTAGTTTACTTTGTTTGTGGCAGTAAAGCCCTGTAAGCTTCACGGTTGTTTCTTTCGTTTGTTGTTTTGTTCGCTGCACCTTGGTCTCCTCCTTACAACGTCCGTGACAGCGCCATAATTTCCTGAGCAAAAAAAAACAAAAACAGCTTCTGGATATCAGAACAGCGATCACTAATCTCGATTTGGAGGAAGATGTCTACTTCAACGAGTCAGGAACTCCGTTCTGCTTACTCCGGACCAGGCCCTGATCTCAGGGACTCGAAAAAGAGGAAACGGCTGTGAAAGAGAGGCAGACGAGGTAACATCCTGACGAGACTACGTCGGCGACCAAATACACCGCTATTGCCCTCTGTTCTATTGTCGAACGTGCAGTCACTGGAGAATAAACTGGATGAGATCCGTTCGAGACTATCCTATCAACGGGACCTGAAAAACTGTACTATCCTGCGTTTCTCAGAGTCGTGGCTGAACGAGGACATGGATAACGTACATCAAGGTTAATATTCTGAAGGCCGCAGGGCCAGATGGATTTCCAGGACTCATACTCAGACCATAGGCTGACCAGCTGGCAGGTGTCAACACTGACATTTTCAACCTATCCCTGACCCGGTCTGTAATACCAATTTGTTTCAAGCAGACCACCGTAGTCCCCGTGCCCAAGAACGCCAACGTATCCTGCCTAAATGACTTTCGCCCTGTAGCACTATGGTTATTTTTACTCATAATTTGTTATTCGTTATTTACTGTGTATTTATTCCTCGTGTCACTATTTCTAGTTTGTATCTTTAACGCTGTATTCTTGAGAAGAGCCCGTATGTAAGTATTTCACTGTTAGTCTACATATGTTGTTTACGAAGCATGTGACAAATAACATGTGACATATGGAACAGGGTACCATCTGGGATGCAACAGGGGAAGGATGGGGGGGGGGGGGGGTCATTGGGGTCAACTTCTTGTGGTGTGCAGCGGTCAAGTTTATAATGGCTGTCAGTCAAAACCCACACAGGGCTGTGAAGCGCAGAGCCAGAGCTCTGACGTCATGTATAGCGTGTTACTGTACAGCCACTACGTTCCAATGTAGGCGCTTATCAGTGTCCAAATCTGCCATTTTCAACCCGTATTCCAGTACGAGTGAAGGGTTACAGAAGATTTAATGCCTCTTAGTGAGGCCCTCATTGAAACACTGACAGTATGCAGCATGCCCCCCCCCCCCTCCCCTCCCTCCATTCCCTTTTTAAGCCTCAATCTTCCAGCAGCATTAATACCCCTGACAACACACACTCTAAACCTGTGGGTCCCATTTGGCTAAGCCTCAGCTGTTTGTTTTTGTTTATTTAACCTGCATTAGAACCCAATCGAGGTTTCATCTGAAACAGGCACTTCTACCATATACAGTAGAATATTGCAGTAGTCTGATTATTACTGTAATTCTACCATATACAGAAGAATATTGCAGTAGTCTGATTCCTACTGTAGTTTTACCATATACAGTAGAATAGTGCAGTAGTGACTGATTATTACTGTAATTCTACCATATACAGTAGAATATTGCAGTAGTCTGACTGATTCCTACTGTAGTTCTACCTTATACAGTAGAATAGTGCAGTAGTCAGATTCTGAATGTAGTTCTACCATATTCAGTAGAATAGAGTCTATCCTGATAGCTTGGCTACCGTTAACTGGTCAGGGGGGACATACAGGACATGCAGTATGTTATAGGGCTGTACTAGGTAATAAACAGGACACAGTATGTTATAGGGCTGTACTAGGTAATAAACAGGACATACAGTATGTTATAGGGCTGTACTAGGTAATAAACAGGACATGTTATAGGGCTGTACTAGGTAATAAACAGGATACAGTATGTTATAGGGCTGTACTAGGTAATAAACAGGACATACAGTATGTTATAGGGCTGTACTAGGTAATAAACAGGACATGTTATAGGGCTGTACTAGGTAATAAACAGGACATACAGTATGTTATAGGGCTGTACTAGGTAATAAACAGGACAGTATGTTATAGGGCTGTACTAGGTAATAAACAGGACAGTATGTTATAGGGCTGTACTAGGTAATAAAAAGGACATACAGTATGTTATAGGGCTGTACTAGGTAATAAACAGGACATACAGTATGTTATAGGGCTGTACTAGGTAATAAACAGGACATACAGTATGTTATAGGGCTGTACTAGGTAATAAACAGGACACAGTATGTTATAGGGCTGTACTAGGTAATAAACAGGACATACAGTATGTTATAGGGCTGTACTAGGTAATAAACAGGACATACAGTATGTTATAGGGCTGTACTAGGTAATAAACAGGACATACAGTATGTTATAGGGCTGTACTAGGTAATAAACAGGACATGTTATAGGGCTGTACTAGGTAATAAACAGGACATGTTATAGGGCTGTACTAGGTAATAAACAGGACATGTTATAGGGCTGTACTAGGTAATAAACAGGACATACAGTATGTTATAGGGCTGTACTAGGTAATAAACAGGATACAGTATGTTATAGGGCTGTACTAGGGAATAAACATGACATACAGTATGTTATAGGGCTGTACTAGGTAATAAACAGGACATACAGTATGTTATAGGGCTGTAATAGGTAATAAACAGGACATACAGTATGTTATAGGGCTGTACTAGGTAATAAACAGGACATACAGTATGTTATAGGGCTGTACTAGGTAATAAACAGGACACAGTATGTTATAGGGCTGTACTAGGTAATAAACAGGACATACAGTATGTTATAGGGCTGTACTAGGTAATAAACAGGACACACAGTATGTTATAGGGCTGTACTAGGTAATAAACAGGACACAGTATGTTATAGGGCTGTACTAGGTAATAAACAGGACATACAGTATGTTATAGGGCTGTACAAGATAATAAACAGGACATGTTATAGGGCTGTACTAGGTAATAAACAGGACATACAGTATGTTATAGGGCTGTACAAGATAATAAACAGGACATGTTATAGGGCTGTACTAGGTAATAAACAGGACATGCAGAATGTTATAGGGCTGTACTAGGTAATAAACAGGACATACAGTATGTTATAGGGCTGTAAAAGGTAATAACCAGGACATACAGTATGTTATAGGGCTGTACTAGGTAATAAACAGGACAGTATGTTATAGGGCTGTACTAGGTAATAAACAGGACAGTATGTTATAGGGCTGTACTAGGTAATAACCAGGACATACAGTATGTTATAGGGCTGTACTAGGTAATAACCAGGACATACAGTATGTTATAGGGCTGTACTAGGTAATAACCAGGACATACAGTATGTTATAGGGCTGTACTAGGTAATAAACAGGACATACAGTATGTTATAGGGCTGTACTAGGTAATAAACAGGACATATAGTATGTCATAGGGCTGTACTAGGTAATAAACAGGACATTTAGTATGTTATAGGGCTGTACTAGGTAATAAACAGGACATACAGTACGTTATAGAGCTGTACTAGGTAATAAACAGGACATACAGTATGTTATAGGGCTGTACTAGGTAATAAACAGGACATGTTATAGGGCGTACTAGGTAATAAACAGGACACACAGTATGTTATAGGGCTGTACTAGGTAATAAACAGGACATACAGTATGTTATAGGACTGTACTAGGTAATAAACAGGACATACAGTATGTTATAGGGCTGTACTAGGTAATAAACAGGACATACAGTATGTTATAGGGCTGTACTAGGTAATAAACAGGACATACAGTATGTTATAGGGCTGTACTAGGTAATAAACAGGACATACAGTATGTTATAGGGCTGTACTAGGTAATAAACAGGACATGTTATAGGGCTGTACTAGGTAATAAACAGGACATTTATAGGGCTGTACTAGGTAATAAACAGGACATACAGTATGTTATAGGGCTGTACTAGGTAATAAACAGGACATGTTATAGGGCTGTACTAGGTAATAAACAGGACATACAGTATGTTATAGGGCTGTACTAGGTAATAAACAGGACATGTTATAGGGCTGTACTAGGTAATAAACAGGACATGTTATAGGGCTGTACTAGGTAATAAACAGGACATGTTATAGGGCTGTACTAGGTAATAAACAGGAAATACAGTATGTTATAGGGCTGTACTAGGTAATAAACAGGACATACAGTATGTTATAGGGCTGTACTAGGTAATCAACAGGACATGTTATAGGGCTGTACTAGGTAATAAACAGGAAATACAGTATGTTATAGGGCTGTACTAGGTAATAAACAGGACATACAGTATGTTATAGGGCTGTACTAGGTAATAAACAGGATGCAGTATGTTATAGGGCTGTACTAGGTAATAAACAGGACATGCAGTATGTTATAGGGCTGTACTAGGTAATAAACAGGATACAGTATGTTATAGGGCTGTACTAGGTAATAAACAGGACATACAGTATGTTATAGGGCTGTACTAGGTAATAAACAGGACACAGTATGTTATAGGGCTGTACTAGGTAATAAACAGGATACAGTATGTTATAGGGCTGTACTAGGTAATAAACAGGACATACAGTATGTTATAGGGCTGTACTAGGTAATAAACAGGATACAGTATGTTATAGGGCTGTACTAGGTAATAAACAGGACATACAGTATGTTATAGGGCTGTACTACGTAATAAACAGGACATGTTATAGGGCTGTACTAGGTAATAAACAGGACATGTTATAGGGCTGTACTAGGTAATAAACAGGACATACAGTATGTTATAGGGCTGTACTAGGTAAAAAACAGGACATACAGTATGTTATAGGGCTGTACTAGGTAATAAACAGGACATACAGTATGTTATAGGGCTGTACTAGGTAATAAACAGGACATACAGTATGTTATAGGGCTGTACTAGGTCATAAACAGGACATACAGTATGTTATAGGGCTGTACTAGGTAATAAACAGGACATGTTATAGGGCTGTACTAGGTAATAAACAGGACATACAGTATGTTATAGGGCTGTACTAGGTAATAAACAGGACATACAGTATGTTATAGGGCTGTACTAGGTAATCAACAGGACATGTTATAGGGCTGTACTAGGTAATAAACAGGACATACAGTATGTTATAGGGCTGTACTAGGTAATAAACAGGACATACAGTATGTTATAGGGCTGTACTAGGTAATAAACAGGACATACAGTATGTTATAGGGCTGTACTAGGTAATAAACAGGACATACAGTATGTTGTAGGGCTGTACTAGGTAATAAACAGGACATACAGTATGTTATAGGGCTGTACTAGGTAATAAACAGGACATACAGTATGTTATAGGGCTGTACTAGGTAATAAACAGGACATACAGTCTGTTATAGGGCTGTACTAGGTAATAAACAGGACACAGTATGTTATAGGGCTGTACTAGGTAATAAACAGGACATACAGTATGTTATAGGGCTGTACTAGGTAATAAACAGGACATACAGTATGTTATAGGGCTGTACTAGGTAATAAACTGGACATACAGTATGTTATAGGGCTGTACTAGGTAATAAACAGAACACAGTATGTTATAGGGCTGTACTAGGTAATAAACAGGACATGTTATAGGGCTGTACTAGATAATAAACAGGACATACAGTATGTTATAGGGCTGTACTAGGTAATAAACAGGATGTTATAGGGCTGTACTAGGTAATAAACAGGACATACAGTATGTTATAGGGCGTACTAGGTAATAAACAGGACATACAGTATGTTATAGGGCTGTACTAGGTAATAAACAGGACACAGTATGTTATAGGGCTGTACTAGGTAATAAACAGGACATACAGTATGTTATAGGGCTGTACTAGGTAATAAACAGGACATACAGTATGTTATAGGGCTGTACTAGGTAATCAACAGGACATGTTATAGGGCTGTACTAGGTAATAAACAGGACATACAGTATGTTATAGGGCTGTACTAGGTAATAAACAGGACATACAGTATGTTATAGGGCTGTACTAGGTAATAAACAGGACATACAGTATGTTATAGGGCTGTACTAGGTAATAAACAGGACATACAGTATGTTGTAGGGCTGTACTAGGTAATAAACAGGACATACAGTATGTTATAGGGCTGTACTAGGTAATAAACAGAATACAGTATGTTATAGGGCTGTACTAGATAATAAACAGGACATACAGTATGTTATAGGGCTGTACTAGGTAATAAACAGGACACAGTATGTTATAGGGCTGTACTAGGTAATAAACAGGACATACAGTATGTTATAGGGCTGTACTAGGTAATAAACAGGACATACAGTATGTTATAGGGCTGTACTAGGTAATAAACAGGACACAGTATGTTATAGGGCTGTACTAGGTAATAAACAGGACATACAGTATGTTATAGGGCTGTACTAGGTAATAAACAGGACATACAGTATGTTATAGGGCTGTACTAGGTAATAAACAGGACATACAGTATGGTATAGGGCTGTACTAGGTAATAAACTGGACATACAGTATGTTGTAGGGCTGTACTAGGTAATAAACGCCCCCCCCATAAAATATTCCTGCATCAATCATTAGGTCATTGACAAATCCACCTGCAAAAGCCTTGGTTTGCCCAGATATAATCCCTGCCATGAGGCCGGGTGGATGTGACGCTATAATCCCTGCCATGAGGCCGGGTGGATGTGACGTTATAATCCCTGCCATGAAGCCGGGTGGATGTGACGTTATAATCCCTGCTATGAGGCTGGGTGGAGGTGACGTTATAATCCCTGCTATGAGGCCGGGTGGAGGTGACGTTATAATCCCTGCTATGAGGCCGGGTGGATGTGACGTTATAATCCTTGCTATGAGGCCGGGTGGATGTGACGTTATAATCCCTGCTATGAGGCCTGGTGGAGGTGACGTTATAATCCCTGCCATGAGACTGGGTGGATGTGACGTTATAATCCCTGCCATGAGGCCGGGTGGAGGTGACGTTATAATCCCTGCTATGAGGCTGGGTGGATGTGACGTTATAATCCCTGCCATGAGGCCGGGTGGATGTGACGTTATAATCCCTGCTATGAGGCCGGGTGGAGGTGACGTTATAATCCCTGCCATGAGGCCGGGTGGATGTGACGTTATAATCCCTGCTATGAGGCCGGGTGGATGTGACGTTATAATCCTTGCTATGAGGCCGGGTGGATGTGACGTTATAATCCCTGCTATGAGGCCGGGTGGATGTGACGTTATAATCCCTGCTATGAGGCCGGGTGGAGGTGACGTTATAATCCCTGCCATGAGGCTGGGTGGAGGTGACGTTATAATCCCTGCTATGAGGCTGGGTGGACGTGACGTTATAGAAAACATTATAAACTGGGGTATTCGAGCCCTGAAAACTGATTGGCTGAAAGCCGTGGTATATCACAGATATGACAAAACATGTATTTTGACTCTTCTAACTACGTTGGCATCCAGTTCATAACAGCAATAAGACACCTCGGGGGTTTGTGGTATATGGCCAATGTACCACGGCTAAGGACTGAACGAACGTCGTGTGAAAGAACAGCCCTTAGCCGTGGTATATTGGCTATATACACCACACCCCCTCGGGCCGTATCACTTAACATGACAAGACTGACAAGCAATACCAGCTAGGTTAAAGTGACAACTGTGCACGTCTTGATTAGGGCTACAACTTCCTGTCCATTATCTCTGCACGTCTTGATGCGGCCTACAACTTCCTGTCCATTATCTCTGCACGTCTTGATGCGGCCTACAACTTCCTGTCCATTATCTCTGCACGTCTTGATGAGGCCTACAACTTCCTGTCCATTATATCTGCACGTCTTGATGAGGTCTACAACTTCCTGTCCATTATCTCTGCACATCTTGATGAGGTCTACAACTTCCTGTCCATTATCTCTGCACGTCTTGATGAGGCCTACAACTTCCTGTCCATCATCTCTGCGCGTCTTGATTAGGCCTACAACTTCCTGTCCATTATCTCTGCACGTCTTGATGAGGCCTACAACTTCCTGTCCATTATCTCTGCACGTCTTGATGAGGCCTACAACTTCCTGTCCATTATCTCTGCACATCTTAATTAGGGCTACAACTTCCGGTCCATTATCTCTGCACGTCTTGATGAGGCCTACAACTTCCTGTCCATTATCTCTGCGCGTCTTGATTAGGCCTACAACTTCCTGTCCATTATCTCTGCGCGTCTTGATTAGGCCTACAACTTCCTGTCCATTATCTCTGCGCGCCTTGATTAGGCCTACAACTTCCTGTCCATTATCTCTGCGCGCCTTGATTAGGCCTACAACTTCCTGTCCATTATCGCTGCACGTCTTGATGAGGTCTACAACTTCCTGTCCATTATCTCTGCACGTCTTGATTAGGTCTACAACTTCCTGTCCATTATCTCTGCACGTCTTGATTATGCCTACAACTTCCTGTCCATTATCTCTGCACATCTTGATTAGGTCTACAACTTCCTGTCCATTATCTCTGCACGTCTTGATTACGCCTACAACTTCCTGTCCATTATCTCTGTGCGTCTTGATTAGGCCTACAACTTCCTGTCCATTATCTCTGCGCGTCTTGATTAGGCCTACAACTTCCTGTCCATTATCTCTGCACGTCTTGATTATGCCTACAACTTCCTGTCCATTATCTCTGCACATCTTGATTACGCCTACAACTTCCTGTCCATTATCTCTGCATGTCTTGATTACGCCTACAACTTCCTGTCCATTATCTCTGCGCGTCTTGATTAGGCCTACAACTTCCTGTCCATTATCTCTGCGCGTCTTGATTAGGCCTACAACTTCCTGTCCATTATCTCTGAAAGAGTCTTCAGCCTCCTGAGCTTCAGAAAGGTGACTAAGTTCTTCAGTATCTCGTCCCTAGTTCAAACCAGTACATATTATACTTATAGATGATATCAAGGATTGACCAGTAGTTGACCAAGCTGGTATTTACCAGGTCAAGTGAATGGGTTCTCCAGGAGAGAGGGGTGAAGTGGGGCTAGGAGACAGTCTCTGTTTGTCTCTAGGAGTAGGCCTATAGCCCTGCCAGTACGTACTGGGAGAGGAAGAGGGAGAGTCTGTCTGTCTATAGGAGTAGGCCTATAGCCCTGTTAGTACGTACTGGGAGAGGGAGGGGGGAGAGTCTCTGTCTGTCTCTAGGAGTAGGCCTATAGCTCTGCCAGTACGTACTGGGAGAGGGAGGGGGGAGAGTCTCTGTCTGTCTCTAGGAGTAGGCCTATAGCCCTGCCAGTACGTACTGGGAGAGGGAGGGGGGAGAGTCTCTGTCTGTCTCTAGGAGTAGGCCTATAGCTCTGCCAGTACGTACTGGGAGAGGGAGGGGGGAGAGTCTCTGTCTGTCTCTAGGAGTAGGCCTATAGCTCTGCCAGTACGTACTGGGAGAGGGAGGGGGGAGAGTCTCTGTCTGTCTCTAGGAGTAGGCCTATAGCCCTGCCAGTACGTACTGGGAGAGGGAGGGGGGAGAGTCTCTGTCTGTCTCTAGGAGTAGGCCTATAGCTCTGCCAGTACGTACTGGGAGAGGGAGGGGGGAGAGTCTCTGTCTGTCTCTAGGAGTAGGCCTATAGCTCTGCCAGTACGTACTGGGAGAGGGAGGGGGGAGAGTCTCTGTCTGTCTCTAGGAGTAGGCCTATAGCTCTGCCAGTACGTACTGGGAGAGGGAGGGGGGAGAGTCTCTGTCTGTCTCTAGGAGTAGGCCTATAGCCCTGCCAGTACGTACTGGGAGAGGGAGGGGGGAGAGTCTCTGTCTGTCTCTAGGAGTAGGCCTATAGCCCTGCCAGTACGTACTGGGAGAGGGAGGGGGGAGAGTCTCTGTCTGTCTCTAGGAGTAGGCCTATAGCCCTGCCAGTACGTACTGGGAGAGGGAGGGGGGAGAGTCTCTGTCTGTCTCTAGGAGTAGGCCTATAGCCCTGCCAGTACGTACTGGGAGAGGGAGGGGGGAGAGTCTCTGTCTGTCTCTAGGAGTAGGCCTATAGCCCTGCCAGTACGTACTGGGAGAGGGAGGGGGGAGAGTCTCTGTCTGTCTCTAGGAGTAGGCCTATAGCCCTGCCAGTACGTACTGGGAGAGGGAGGGGGGAGAGTCTCTGTCTGTCTCTAGGAGTAGGCCTATAGCTCTGCCAGTACGTACTGGGAGAGGGAGGGGGGAGAGTCTCTGTCTGTCTCTAGGAGTAGGCCTATAGCTCTGCCAGTACGTACTGGGAGAGGGAGGGGGGAGAGTCTCTGTCTGTCTCTAGGAGTAGGCCTATAGCCCTGCCAGTACGTACTGGGAGAGGGAGGGGGGAGAGTCTCTGTCTGTCTCTAGGAGTAGGCCTATAGCCCTGCCAGTACGTACTGGGAGAGGGAGGGGGGAGAGTCTCTGTCTGTCTCTAGGAGTAGGCCTATAGCTCTGCCAGTACGTACTGGGAGAGGGAGGGGGGAGAGTCTCTGTCTGTCTCTAGGAGTAGGCCTATAGCCCTGCCAGTACGTACTGGGAGAGGGAGGGGGGAGAGTCTCTGTCTGTCTCTAGGAGTAGGCCTATAGCCCTGTTAGTACGTACTGGGAGAGGGAGGGGGGAGAGTCTCTGTCTGTCTCTAGGAGTAGGCCTATAGCTCTGCCAGTACGTACTGGGAGAGGGAGGGGGGAGAGTCTCTGTCTGTCTCTAGGAGTAGGCCTATAGCCCTGCCAGTACGTACTGGGAGAGGGAGGGGGGAGAGTCTCTGTCTGTCTCTAGGAGTAGGCCTATAGCCCTGCCAGTACGTACTGGGAGAGGGAGGGGGGAGAGTCTCTGTCTGTCTCTAGGAGTAGGCCTATAGCCCTGCCAGTACGTACTGGGAGAGGGAGGGGGGAGAGTCTCTGTCTGTCTCTAGGAGTAGGCCTATAGCCCTGCCAGTACGTACTGGGAGAGGGAGGGGGGAGAGTCTCTGTCTGTCTCTAGGAGTAGGCCTATAGCCCTGCCAGTACGTACTGGGAGAGGGAGGGGGGAGAGTCTCTGTCTGTCTCTAGGAGTAGGCCTATAGCCCTGCCAGTACGTACTGGGAGAGGGAGGGGGGAGAGTCTCTGTCTGTCTCTAGGAGTAGGCCTATAGCCCTGCCAGTACGTACTGGGAGAGGGAGGGGGGAGAGTCTCTGTCTGTCTCTAGGAGTAGGCCTATAGCCCTGCCAGTACGTACTGGGAGAGGGAGGGGGGAGAGTCTCTGTCTGTCTCTAGGAGTAGGCCTATAGCCCTGCCAGTACGTACTGGGAGAGGGAGGGGGGAGAGTCTCTGTCTGTCTCTAGGAGTAGGCCTATAGCCCTGCCAGTACGTACTGGGAGAGGGAGGGGGGAGAGTCTCTGTCTGTCTCTAGGAGTAGGCCTATAGCCCTGCCAGTACGTACTGGGAGAGGGAGGGGGGAGAGTCTCTGTCTGTCTCTAGGAGTAGGCCTATAGCTCTGCCAGTACGTACTGGGAGAGGGAGGGGGGAGAGTCTCTGTCTGTCTCTAGGAGTAGGCCTATAGCCCTGCCAGTACGTACTGGGAGAGGGAGGGGGGAGAGTCTCTGTCTGTCTCTAGGAGTAGGCCTATAGCCCTGCCAGTACGTACTGGGAGAGGGAGGGGGGAGAGTCTCTGTCTGTCTCTAGGAGTAGGCCTATAGCTCTGCCAGTACGTACTGGGAGAGGGAGGGGGGAGAGTCTCTGTCTGTCTCTAGGAGTAGGCCTATAGCCCTGCCAGTACGTACTGGGAGAGGGAGGGGGGAGAGTCTCTGTCTGTCTCTAGGAGTAGGCCTATAGCCCTGCCAGTACGTACTGGGAGAGGGAGGGGGGAGAGTCTCTGTCTGTCTCTAGGAGTAGGCCTATAGCCCTGCCAGTACGTACTGGGAGAGGGAGGGGGGAGAGTCTCTGTCTGTCTCTAGGAGTAGGCCTATAGCCCTGCCAGTACGTACTGGGAGAGGGAGGGGGGAGAGTCTCTGTCTGTCTCTAGGAGTAGGCCTATAGCTCTGCCAGTACGTACTGGGAGAGGGAGGGGGGAGAGTCTCTGTCTGTCTCTAGGAGTAGGCCTATAGCCCTGCCAGTACGTACTGGGAGAGGGAGGGGGGAGAGTCTCTGTCTGTCTCTAGGAGTAGGCCTATAGCCCTGCCAGTACGTACTGGGAGAGGGAGGGGGGAGAGTCTCTGTCTGTCTCTAGGAGTAGGCCTATAGCTCTGCCAGTACGTACTGGGAGAGGGAGGGGGGAGAGTCTCTGTCTGTCTCTAGGAGTAGGCCTATAGCCCTGCCAGTACGTACTGGGAGAGGGAGGGGGGAGAGTCTCTGTCTGTCTCTAGGAGTAGGCCTATAGCCCTGTTAGTACGTACTGGGAGAGGGAGGGGGGAGAGTCTCTGTCTGTCTCTAGGAGTAGGCCTATAGCTCTGCCAGTACGTACTGGGAGAGGGAGGGGGGAGAGTCTCTGTCTGTCTCTAGGAGTAGGCCTATAGCCCTGCCAGTACGTACTGGGAGAGGGAGGGGGGAGAGTCTCTGTCTGTCTCTAGGAGTAGGCCTATAGCCCTGCCAGTACGTACTGGGAGAGGGAGGGGGGAGAGTCTCTGTCTGTCTCTAGGAGTAGGCCTATAGCTCTGCCAGTACGTACTGGGAGAGGGAGGGGGGAGAGTCTCTGTCTGTCTCTAGGAGTAGGCCTATAGCCCTGCCAGTACGTACTGGGAGAGGGAGGGGGGAGAGTCTCTGTCTGTCTCTAGGAGTAGGCCTATAGCCCTGCCAGTACGTACTGGGAGAGGGAGGGGGGAGAGTCTCTGTCTGTCTCTAGGAGTAGGCCTATAGCTCTGCCAGTACGTACTGGGAGAGGGAGGGGGGAGAGTCTCTGTCTGTCTCTAGGAGTAGGCCTATAGCCCTGCCAGTACGTACTGGGAGAGGGAGGGGGGAGAGTCTCTGTCTGTCTCTAGGAGTAGGCCTATAGCTCTGCCAGTACGTACTGGGAGAGGGAGGGCCTTCCTTCCTGCCAACTGGATGATTTGGGTCGGTAGGCAATTTCAGTCGTGGATCACTGGGGACTCTATGGAAATTAATCCCAAAAGTGAGTGAGGGAGTGAGTGAGTGAGTGAGTGAGTGACTGAGACAGACCACACACAGAAAGAGACAGACCTACAGACCACACACAGAGAGAGACAGACCTACAGACCACACACAGAGAGAGACAGAGAAGAGGACACATTCAGCGTAACAGTCTGCCTGGCCCTGCAGAACAGACTGAGTTTGAGGCTCAAATGGCACCCTATTCCCTATCTGGTGCACTTCTTTTGACCTGGGCCCATAACCACCCTATTCCCTATATAGTGCATTTCTTTTGACCTGGGCCCATTGGAAACAGGGTACCATTAGTGCACTTCTTTTGACCAGAGCCCTATTCCCTATATAGTGCAGTTCTTTTGATCTGGGCCCATTGGAAATAGGGTACCATTAGGGACAGAACCTGGAGGTAGCAGTTCTGATTGTATTGCTTTGTTATGGCATGTGAGGCTGTGGTGGTAATATCTTCCACAAACACATGTCTGCCCTGGTTCTCAAAGGCTGTGTTTACACAGCCAGCCAAATGTTGTTTCTTTTTTTTTTGACCAATCAGATGAGCTCTTCTGCCATGAGCTCTTCTGGGCAAAAGATCAGAATTGGTCTGCCCGTGTAAACGCAGTCAAAGATAGGCCTAAGAGGAAACAGCTACAAAATCCCTACCTTGAACAAGGAGAAAAGCTGCATTCGTGGTCTATTGATCACAAAACAACCCTTCATGTAACAGTATTGTGTTTTTCAAGTTCATGAAAAAGTATTTTCTTCGTAAAAACCCATGACAGATACAAGGCTAAAGTATTGTTGAGGATGCAATGCTGCAAAAGACTCAGGGATGATACAAATAACATCGGACAAATGATTCGTGCAGAACTTCACAAATACGTTAGATTTAAATCAACATCTTCTTACATAACTGGATAACCTTAAACGGTGAATTATATGACTAGTAACATTGGGTTACAAAGCCACTAATGTCCTTTACAAAATAAATACGTTAATATTCAACTGAACTGATAACGTTAAACTGTGAATTATAACCTTCTGCGACATCAATTCACTAATTTGTTCAATTATAGAAAATAAAGCTCTTCTGCAAAAAAATAAAAAAGTATATTTATTTCTTTTATTCTCTAAGTATACCTATTTCAGACTTTTCCACTTCATAATGAAATTGGGGAGTCAAACCAGTCCTAAGTTAAAAGAAAACGTAACAATGGATGAAGAATTACTGCTGAATGGAGTAATGGCGCCGGTGAGGAGGGCGAGAGCCTTGCCGGTTCCTGCTCGACCTCGCTTTTTATATGGCTTTTTATGGCAATTTTTTTCATTAATTATGACTTAGTCTGCTCTGAATATTCATGTTATAATTTCCTACCACCGACAAAACACTTCTGGTTCATGAATCAGGAGCTACACACTTCTCTTTCAGTCTCTCAGAGCTGGAATACAACATTCACTCCATTTGTTCCCCTTACCTGTTTGCTCTTGGCTGAGATGACCTAAGGGCAACACCGGCCACGAAGAAGAGGAAGGAAAGGGAAGACTCCAAGACGGGCTGAAAAGACGGGCTACACGGCCTCCTCTTTCTAGTATCCTGATGGTTTAATGTCCAATCCCTGAAACAGAAACTTTGTGAACTCAGAGGAAGGCTTCAATCGCAGAGGGACCAACCCCACTATATGCCAACAGAATTCACCTGTTATTATCACAGCTGTGTACAAGTAAACACTCAGCGAACTTTACAAGAATCCTCTCACCCGGAAGCAGAGTTTATTGTTGCGGGTGACTTTAACCAAGCCCGTCTAAAATATTATCAATATGTATCCTGCCCAACAACAAGATCCAGCGTGCTTGACCATGTACACACAAACATCTGTGACGCGGACACAGCCATCACCTGCCCCCACTTCAGCCAATCAGATCACATCTCTCTGTTCCTACTCTCCGCCTACAAGCAGCAACTCAGGAGGGCGCCACCAACACAGAGAATAGTGAGGAGCTGGACAGAGGAGGCAGACTCCATGCTGCAGGACTCTTTTGACAATACTGATTAGAATATGTTCAAAGATTAATCCACCCAGGGCTCATCCATCCACATTGAGGAATATACATCGTCATTCACAGGCTTCATTAGGAGATGTGTTGATGATGTTGATGATGTGGCCACAAGAAACTATCCGGACGTACTTCAACCAAAAACCCTGGGTAAACGGAGATATCCGTGCAATGCTAAGAGCCTGTACTGCATGCATTCAATGCAAGCAGAACGAACCCTGACGACTCGGTGACGTGCGACGCGTACAAGGCAAGCAGGTACCATACAGCCTCAAACTTGGATTGATGTTCCGACAACTCAGACTCACATCGCAAGTGGCAAAGACTACAGACTATCACAGACTACACGGGCAAATCCAGCTGTGTGGTGCCAACCGAAGCCTCCCGTTGTGCTCATCATGAAGTGCCCTCGCGAGGTTGGTCATGGCCTACATCAAGGTCAGCATGCCAGGCACACTCAAACTCACCTACCGCTCCAACAGATCCACGGAAGATGCCATTTCAAATCGCTATTCACACGTCACTAACACGTCACTAACACGGCGCTAACACGTCACTAACACATCACGCTAACACGTCACTAACACATCACGCTAACACGTCACTAACACGTCACTAACACGTCACTAACACGTCACGCTAACACGTCACGCTAACACGTCACGCTAACACGTCACGCTAACACGTCACGCTAACACGGCGCTAACACGGCGCTAACACGGCGCTAACACGTCGCGCTAACACGTCACGCTAACACGTCACGCTAACACGTCGCTAACACGTCGCTAACACGTCGCTAACACGTCACGCTAACACGGCGCTAACACGGCGCTAACACGGCGCTAACACGGCGCTAACACGGCGCTAACACGGCGCTAACACGGCGCTAACACGGCGCTAACACGGCGCTAACACGTCACTAACACGTCACTAACACGTCACTAACACGTCACCGAGGACTTGACATAGACCACCATCACATCAAGAGGGCACAATAGTGTCTCTACTTCCTAAAAGGCGGCTGTCGCCCGTGTCCTCTCCAAATACCATCGCTGCACCGTCGACAGCGTCCTGACCGGTAGCATCACGGCCTGGTACGGAACGTGCTCTGTCCACGACCACAAGGCCTACCAACAGGTGGGTGAAGACGGCCCTGTACATTACCGGGATCGTGCTCCCACCCATCCAGTGATGACAGGGGGTGTAGTGACGCCTACAGCAAATGGGGGTGCAACTCAATAGAAGAAATGTGCTAACGTTTTATACACTGTGTACATTCATGCTACACACACAATCATCACAACTGCTGCTACCAGACTGTTATTATCTTGCTCGGTTTATACACTGCCCCCACATCCCCCAATCCACACAAATATTGGACTATAAATTCTACCGTCCTGTACTATAGTGTATATTCTACTGTATTCAGACACTTTTCATTGTTCGTATTCTTATCTTTTATCATTTGTTGTTCTTGTATTGTCCAGACGGAACTTGTGAGCATTTCGCTGGACGATGTATACCACGTGCATCCCGGACATACCACTAATAAAACAACGTGCAACTTGAAACTGAAACTCTGCTAGAAATGGTCATTACCATTATTTTTACAACCCATAACACTTTGCTCCTGTAGTTAATACCCTGTGATTCTCCTCCTGTAGTTAATACCCTGATGATCCTCCTGTAGTTAATACCCTGTGATTCTCCACCTGTAGTTAATACCCTGATGATTCTCCTGTAGTTAATACCCTGTGATTCTCCACCTGTAGTTAATACCCTGATGATTCTCCTGTAGTTAATAACCTGATTCTTCTCTTGTAGTTAATACCCTGATGATTCTTCTCCTGTAGTTACTACCCTGTGATGATTCTCCTCCTGTAGTTAATACCCTGATGATTCTTCTCCTGTAGTTAATACCCTGATGATTCTCCTCCTGTAGTTAATACCCTGATGATTCTCCTCCTGTAGTTAATACCCTATGATTCTCCTGTAGTTAATACCCTGTGATGATTCTCCTGTAGTTAATAACCTGATGATTCTCCTCCTGTAGTTAATACCCTGATGATTCTCCTCCTGTAGTTAATACCCTGATGATTCTCCTCCTGTAGTTAATACCCTGATGATTCTCCTCCTGTAGTTACTACCCTGTGATGATTCTCCTCCTGTAGTTAATACCCTGATGATTCTCCTCCTGTAGTTACTACTCTGTGATGATTCTCCTCCTGTAGTTAATACCCTGATGATTCTCCTCCTGTAGTTACTACCCTGATGATTCTCCTCCTGTAGTTAATACCCTGATGATTCTCCTGTAGTTACTACCCTGTGATGATTCTCCTCCTGTAGGTACTACCCTGTGATGATTCTCCTCCTGTAGTTACTACCCTGTGATGATTCTCCTCCTGTAGTTACTACCCTGTGATGATTCTCCTCCTGTAGTTACTACCCTGTGATGATTCTCCTCCTGTAGTTACTACCCTGTGATGATTCTCCTCCTGTAGTTACTACCCTGTGATGATTCTCCTCCTGTAGTTACTACCCTGTGATGATTCTCCTCCTGTAGTTACTACCCTGTGATGATTCTCCTCCTGTAGTTACTACCCTGTGATGATTCTCCTCCTGTAGTTACTACCCTGTGATGATTCTCCTCCTGTAGTTACTACCCTGTGATGATTCTCCTCCTGTAGTTAATACCCTGATGATCCTCCTCCTGTAGTTACTACCCTGTGATGAATCTCCTCCTGTAGTTACTACCCTGTGATGATTCTCCTCCTGTAGTTAATACCCTGATGATCCTTCTCCTGTAGTTACTACCCTGTGATGAATCTCCTCCTGTAGTTACTACCCTGTGATGATTCTCCTCCTGTAGTTACTACCCTGTGATGAATCTCCTCCTGTAGTTACTACCCTTTGATGATTCTCCTCCTGTAGTTACTACCCTGTGATGATTCTCCTCCTGTAGTTACTACCCTGTGATTCTCCTCCTGTAGTTAATACCCTGATGATTCTCCTCCTGTAGTTAATACCCTGATGATTCTCCTCCTGTAGTTAATACCCTGTGATTCTCCTCCTGTAGGTAATACCCTGATGATTCTCCTGTAGTTAATACCCTGTGATGATTCTCCTGTAGTTAATAACCTGATGATTCTCCTCCTGTAGTTAATACCCTGATGATTCTCCTCCTGTAGTTAATACCCTGATGATTCTCCTCCTGTAGTTACTACCCTGTGATGATTCTCCTCCTGTAGTTAATACCCTGATGATTCTCCTCCTGTAGTTACTACTCTGTGATGATTCTCCTCCTGTAGTTAATACCCTGATGATTCTCCTCCTGTAGTTACTACCCTGATGATTCTCCTCCTGTAGTTAATACCCTGATGATTCTCCTCCTGTAGTTAATACCCTGATGATTCTCCTGTAGGTACTACCCTGTGATGATTCTCCTCCTGTAGTTACTACCCTGTGATGATTCTCCTCCTGTAGTTACTACCCTGTGATGATTCTCCTCCTGTAGTTACTACCCTGTGATGATTCTCCTCCTGTAGTTACTACCCTGTGATGATTCTCCTCCTGTAGTTACTACCCTGTGATGATTCTCCTCCTGTAGTTACTACCCTGTGATGATTCTCCTCCTGTAGTTACTACCCTGTGATGATTCTCCTCCTGTAGTTACTACCCTGTGATGATTCTCCTCCTGTAGTTACTACCCTGTGATGATTCTCCTCCTGTAGTTACTACCCTGTGATGATTCTCCTCCTGTAGTTAATACCCTGATGATCCTCCTCCTGTAGTTACTACCCTGTGATGAATCTCCTCCTGTAGTTACTACCCTGTGATGATTCTCCTCCTGTAGTTACTACCCTGTGATGAATCTCCTCCTGTAGTTACTACCCTTTGATGATTCTCCTCCTGTAGTTACTACCCTGTGATGATTCTCCTCCTGTAGTTACTACCCTGTGATTCTCCTCCTGTAGTTAATACCCTGATGATTCTCCTCCTGTAGTTAATACCCTGATGATTCTCCTCCTGTAGTTAATACCCTGTGATTCTCCTCCTGTAGTTAATACCCTGATGATTCTCCTGTAGTTAATACCCTGTGATGATTCTCCTGTAGTTAATAACCTGATGATTCTCCTCCTGTAGTTACTACCCTGTGATGATTCTCCTCCTGTAGTTAATACCCTGATGATTCTCCTCCTGTAGTTACTACTCTGTGATGATTCTCCTCCTGTAGTTAATACCCTGATGATTCTCCTCCTGTAGTTACTACCCTGATGATTCTCCTCCTGTAGTTAATACCCTGATGATTCTCCTCCTGTAGTTAATACCCTGATGATTCTCCTGTAGTTACTACCCTGTGATGATTCTCCTCCTGTAGGTACTACCCTGTGATGATTCTCCTCCTGTAGGTACTACCCTGTGATGATTCTCCTCCTGTAGTTACTACCCTGTGATGATTCTCCTCCTGTAGTTACTACCCTGTGATGATTCTCCTCCTGTAGTTACTACCCTGTGATGATTCTCCTCCTGTAGTTACTACCCTGTGATGATTCTGCTCCTGTAGTTACTACCCTGTGATGATTCTCCTCCTGTAGTTACTACCCTGTGATGATTCTCCTCCTGTAGTTACTACCCTGTGATGATTCTCCTCCTGTAGTTACTACCCTGTGATGATTCTCCTCCTGTAGTTAATACCCTGATGATCCTCCTCCTGTAGTTACTACCCTGTGATGAATCTCCTCCTGTAGTTACTACCCTGTGATGATTCTCCTCCTGTAGTTACTACCCTGTGATGATTCTCCTCCTGTAGTTACTACCCTGTGATGATTCTCCTCCTGTAGTTACTACCCTGTGATGATTCTCCTCCTGTAGTTACTACCCTGTGATGATTCTCCTCCTGTAGTTACTACCCTGTGATGATTCTCCTCCTGTAGTTAATACCCTGATGATCCTCCTCCTGTAGTTACTACCCTGTGATGAATCTCCTCCTGTAGTTACTACCCTGTGATGATAGTCCTCCTGTAGTTACTACCCTGTGATGATTCTCCTCCTGTAGTTACTACCCTTTGATGATTCTCCTCCTGTAGTTACTACCCTGTGATGATTATCCTCCTGTAGTTACTACCCTGTGATGATTCTCCTCCTGTAGTTACTACCCTGTGATGATTCTCCTCCTGTAGTTACTACCCTGTGATGATTATCCTCCTGTAGTTACTACCCTGTGATGATCCTCCTCCTGTAGTTAATACCTTGATTCTCCTCCTGTAGTTAATACCCTGATGATTCTCCTCCTGTAGTTAATACCCTGATGATTCTCCTCCTGTAGTTAATACCCTGATGATTCTCCTCCTGTAGTTAATACCCTGTGATGATTCTCCTGTAGTTAATACCTTGTGATGATTCTCCCCAGGCATTCCACCAGCCCACTTTCCTCCTTCATTGTGCAGTGTAATTAAGGCCAACACTTATCACTGGTTTTATAAAGAGGCTTTAAAAAACAATTCCTTCTATCAGAGACTTTCATAAAATGTTAACAGTTTGAATATGTAGTTAGAAATGCAGTATATCTTTCATTCTGGTATGTAGCCTCTGTCTAGGCTTTCTACGATACGATTTGCTCTCTGTCCCAAAATGTTGTTTCAGTCTGATCTTTTCTTTTCGTTTAAACTGTTATCGTGACTAAAATAACCAATAAGTAGGGATCTGATAGAAACAACAGTTTTGATTACGAGCCAAGTTGTGAAATACAGCACATTTTTCCATTCTGAAATGTTGGGTACAGATGTAGGATCTTAATTTGACCACCCTGTTGCAAAAGAACTCTCCTTTAATGGAACACATTTAAAACATGTAGTGTATTTGAGGTTTAAAAAAAGGCTTCTGAAGTCTGTAATTTCCACTTTGAAATTTCAGACCTGATTTTCCCTTTCAAAAATAAACGTATGGAGCCCTTCACAAATTTCCATGAACTATAATCCACATAATAATTCACATTTCCTGTTGCTGCAGGATCATTTTCCTGCTGTAGCAAACTGTCTCAAATTAAGATCCTACATCTGTATGTTCATCTAGTCTTTCTACGATTACATTTTCTTCACCAATAATGATATATTGTTTGTTTTTTTATGTTAGCTTGTCCACGATCCTACTGTTGACCAACATTGCTACAGAGGAATAATAACAGGCATTACAAGACCGGATAGAGAGAGGACGTGTTCCAAATGGCACCCTATTTAGTGCACTACCGCTGACCAGGGCTGGCACTCTATTCCCTAATTTAGTGCACTACTTTGGACCAGGACCCATAGGGAATAGGGTGAGGGTGTAATTTGGGAGGCACAACAGAAGCTTGGTGACAAGAGAGCATTAGCGAAGTATAAGCTATATTAAACGATTTGAAGCTTTAAAAAAAAAAAAAAAAAACGGACTGCTCTCTTACATTTACATTTACATTTAAGTCATTTAGCAGACGCTCTTATCCAGAGCGACTTACAAATTGGTGCATTCACCTTATGGCATCCGGTGGAACAGCCACTTTACAATAGTGCATCAGATCTTTTAAGGGGGGGGGGGGGGGGGGCAGAAGGATTGCTTTATCCTAGGTATTCCTTGAAGAGGTGGGGTTTCAGGTGTCTCCGGAAGGTGGTGATTGACTCCGCTGTCCTGGCGTCGTGAGGGAGTTTGTTCCACCATTGGGGGGCCAGAGCAGCGAACAGTTTTGACTGGGCTGAGCGGGAACTGTACTTCCTCAGTGGTAGGGAGGCGAGCAGGCCAGAGGTGGATGAACGCAGTGCCCTTGTTTGGGTGTAGGGCCTGATCAGAGCCTGAAGGTACTGAGGTGCCGTTCCCCTCACAGCTCCGTAGGCAAGCACCATGGTCTTGTAGCGGATGCGAGCTTCAACTGGAAGCCAGTGGAGAGAGCGGAGGAGCGGGGTGACGTGAGAGAACTTGGGAAGGTTGAACACCAGACGGGCTGCGGCGTTCTGGATGAGTTGTAGGGGTTTAATGGCACAGGCAGGGAGCCCAGCCAGCAGCGAGTTGCAGTAATCCAGACGGGAGATGACGAGTGCCTGGATTAGGACCTGCGCCGCTTCCTGTGTGAGGCAGGGTCGTACTCTGCGGATGTTGTAGAGCATGAACCTACAGGAACGGGCCACCGCCTTGATGTTGGTGGAGAACGACAGGGTGTTGTCCAGGATCACGCCAAGGTTCTTAGCGCTCTGGGAGGAGGACACAATGGAGTTGTCAACCGTGATGGCGAGATCATGGAACGGACAGTCCTTCCCCGGGAGGAAGAGCAGCTCCGTCTTGCCGAGGTTCAGCTTGAGGTGGTGATCCGTCATCCACACTGATATGTCTGCCAGACATGCAGAGATGCGATTCGCCACCTGGTCATCAGAAGGGGGAAAGGAGAAGATTAATTGTGTGTCGTCTGCATAGCAATGATAGGAGAGACCATGTGAGGTTATGACAGAGCCAAGTGACTTGGTGTATAGCGAGAATAGGAGAGGGCCTAGAACAGAGCCCTGGGGGACACCAGTGGTGAGAGCGCGTGGTGAGGAGACAGATTCTCGCCACGCCACCTGGTAGGAGCGACCTGTCAGGTAGGACGCAATCCAAGCGTGGGCCGCGCCGGAGATGCCCAACTCGGAGAGGGTGGAGAGGAGGATCTGATGGTTCACAGTATCGAAGGCAGCCGATAGGTCTAGAAGGATGAGAGCAGAGGAGAGAGAGTTAGCTTTAGCAGTGCGGAGCGCCTCCGTGATACAGAGAAGAGCAGTCTCAGTTGAGTGACTAGTCTTGAAACCTGACTGATTTGGATCAAGAAGGTCATTCTGAGAGAGATAGCAGGAGAGCTGGCCAAGGACGGCACGTTCAAGAGTTTTGGAGAGAAAAGAAAGAAGGGATACTGGTCTGTAGTTGTTGACATCGGAGGGATCGAGTGTAGGTTTTTTCAGAAGGGGTGCAACTCTCGCTCTCTTGAAGACGGAAGGGACGTAGCCAGCGGTCAAGGATGAGTTGATGAGCGAGGTGAGGTAAGGTAGAAGGTCTCCGGAAATGGTCTGGAGAAGAGAGGAGGGGATAGGGTCAAGCGGGCAGGTTGTTGGGCGGCCGGCCGTCACAAGACGCGAGATTTCATCTGGAGAGAGAGGGGAGAAAGAGGTCAAAGCACAGGGTTGGGCAGTGTGAGCAGAACCAGCGGTGTCGTTTGACTTAGCGAACGAGGATCGGATGTCGTCGACCTTCTTTTCAAAATGGTTGACGAAGTCGTCTGCAGAGAGGGAGGAGGGGGGGGGAGGGGGAGGAGGATTCAGGAGGGAGGAGAAGGTGGCAAAGAGCTTCCTAGGGTTAGAGGCAGATGCTTGGAATTTAGAGTGGTAGAAAGTGGCTTTAGCAGCAGAGACAGAAGAGGAAAATGTAGAGAGGAGGGAGTGAAAGGATGCCAGGTCCGCAGGGAGGCGAGTATTCCTCCATTTCCGCTCGGCTGCCCGGAGCCCTGTTCTGTGAGCTCGCAATGAGTCGTCGAGCCACGGAGCGGGAGGGGAGGACCGAGCCGGCCTGGAGGATAGGGGACATAGAGAGTCAAAGGATGCAGAAAGGGAGGAGAGGAGGGTTGAGGAGGCAGAATCAGGAGATAGGTTGGAGAAGGTTTGGGCAGAGGGAAGAGATGATAGGATGGAAGAGGAGAGAGTAGCGGGGGAGAGAGAGCGGAGGTTGGGACGGCGCGATACCATCCGAGTAGGGGCAGTGTGGGAAGTGTTGGATGAGAGCGAGAGGGAGAAGGATACAAGGTAGTGGTCGGAGACTTGGAGGGGAGTTGCAATGAGGTTAGTGGAAGAACAGCATCTAGTAAAGATGAGGTCAAGCGTATTGCCTGCCTTGTGAGTAGGGGGGGAAGGTGAGAGGGTGAGGTCAAAAGAGGAGAGGAGTGGAAAGAAGGAGGCAGAGAGGAATGAGTCAAAGGTAGACATGGGGAGGTTAAAGTCACCCAGAACTGTGAGAGGTGAGCCGTCCTCAGGAAAGGAGCTTATCAAGGCATCAAGCTCATTGATGAACTCTCCAAGGGAACCTGGAGGGCGATAAATGATAAGGATGTTAAGCTTGAAAGGGCTGGTAACTGTGACAGCATGGAATTCAAAGGAGGCGATAGACAGATGGGTAAGGGGAGAAAGAGAGAATGACCACTTGGGAGAGATGAGGATCCCGGTGCCACCACCCCGCTGACCAGAAGGTCTCGGGGTGTGCGAGAACACGTGGGCAGACGAAGAGAGAGCAGTAGGAGTAGCAGTGTTATCTGTGGTGAGCCATGTTTCCGTCAGTGCCAGGAAGTCGAGGGACTGGAGGGACGCATAGGCTGAGATGAGCTCTGCCTTGTTGGCCGCAGATCGGCAGTTCCAGAGGCTACCGGAGACCTGGAACTCCACGTGGGTCGTGCGGGCTGGGACCACCAGGTTAGGGTGGGCGCGGCCACGCGGTGTGAAGCGTTTGTATGGTCTGTGCAGAGAGGAGAGAACAGGGATAGACAGACACATGGTTGACAGGCTACAGAAGAGGCTACGCTAATGCAAAGGAGATTAGAATGACAAGTGGGCTACACGTCTCGAATGTTCAGAAAGTTAAGCTTACGTTGCAAAAAATAAGAATAACATACAAGATCTTATTGACTAAAATGATATAGTGCTGCTGGGTGGTGAAGTAGCCTGGCTAGCAGTGGCTACGTTGTTGAAAGTGAAGCTGGCTAGGTAACCTCGACAATTTCACTAAATTTCTCTAAACTACACAATTATCATGGATACAAGGACAGGAAAGACAACTAGCTAACACTACGCTAATCAAGTCGTTCCGTTGAAATGTAAGTTTCTACAGTGCTGCTATTCGGTAGAAGTTGGCTAGCTAGCAGTGTTGGCTAGGTAGGAGGACGGCAGCGCGGCAGGCGAAAAATAGCTGGCTAGCTAACCGATAATTACTCAAAGCTACACAATTATCTTAGATAAAAAGATAGCAAAGAAAACTATGTAGCTAGCTAACACTACACAAGTCAAGTCGTTCCGTTGTAATGTAATCGTTTCTACAGTGCTGCTAATCGGTGGCTAGCTGGCTAGCTAGCAGGGTTGACTACGTTACGTTAGGGCGAGAATACCTGGCTAGCGAACCTCAGCGAACCTTGATAACTACACAATTATCACCGATACAAAGACGGCTATGTAGCCAGCTAAGTAGCTAGCTAAGATCGAACAAATACAAATCAAAGATAGCAAAGACAACTGTGTAGTCAGCCAACACTACACTGATCAAGTCGTTCCGTTGTAATGCACTCGTTTCTACAATGCTGCTATTCGGTGGGAAGCTGGCTAGCTAGCAGTGTTTGGCTACGTTGCGTTACGTTAGGGCGAAAATAGCTGGCTGGCGAACCTCAATAACTACACAATTATGTTTGATGCAAAGACGGCTATGTAGCTAGCTAAGATCAAACAAATCAAACCGTTGTACTGTAGTGAAAATGAAAATCAGACCGTTGTACTATAATGAAATGTAATGAAAAGTTTATACTACTATTCGGTAGACGGTGGACGTTTGCTAGCTGCTGGGCAGATAGCAGTGTGGACTACGATAGACGACGGAATACGATAATTACGCAATTATCTTTTATACACAGACGGCTAAGTAGCTAGCTAAGAAGAAATTGCTAAGGTTAGACAAATTAACCGTTGTACTATAATGAAATGTAATGAAAATGAAATGAAAATTTATACTACCTGCAGAGCGAATGCAAATGCGACCGCTCGCTCCAAACCGGATGTTACCTCTCTCCAGCTCCTCCACCTTGTTTCTATGGAGCTGCAGCAACCTCCTGCTGTGGCTTCTCACCACTACACACATTTTTACAAATGATCTTCTACATATTATTGTAGAACTAATCTTTTTTTCTTCATATGAAAATCACCTCAATGCCCCCCCCCCCTCGACCGTGATCGGCTTTAGCTCCTAAAGAATAAACCGTTAAAAAAGCACAGCGATATATATCACGCGTCCTCCTCTTCCTCAGTAACACTTAGATAGACCCTCTGCTAAGGTCACAGTCCTCAAATTGTAGAACTGTCAATGTTTTGTGTTTTTTTGCCATATTGACCACCTAAAAAGCACAAGTTGACGCACATCCAAACGACCTCACCCAGACCAACGTGTACGGCAGCGTGTGGGACAGCGGTTTGTTAGCAGTAGGGCTTTCCCTCGGATCACTGTAGACTGTTGTTAACACAGTAGGGCTTTCCCCTCTGATCCCTGTAGACTGTGTTAGCTGTAGGGCTTTCCCCTAGGATCCCCGTAGACTGTGTTAGCAGTAGGGCTTTCCCCTCGGAACCCCGTAGACTGTTGTTAACACAGTAGGGCTTTCCCCTCTGATCCCCGTAGACTGTGTTAGCAGTAGGGCTTTCCCCTCGGATCCCTGTAGACTGTGTTAGCAGTAGGGCTTTCCCTCGGATCACTGTAGACTGTTGTTAACACAGTAGGGCTTTCCCCTCTGATCCCTGTAGACTGTGTTAGCTGTAGGGCTTTCCCCTAGGATCCCCGTAGACTGTGTTAGCAGTAGGGCTTTCCCCTAGGATCCCCGTAGACTGTGTTAGCAGTAGGGCTTTCCCCTCGGAACCCCGTAGACTGTTGTTAACACAGTAGGGCTTTCCCCTCTGATCCCCGTAGACTGTGTTAGCAGTAGGGCTTTCCCCTCGGATCCCTGTAGACTGTGTTAGCAGTAGGGCTTTCCCCTCGGATCCCTGTAGACTGTTGTTAGCAGTAGGGCTTTCCCCTTGGATCCCCGTAGACTGTGTTAGCAGTAGGGCTTTCCCCTTGGATCCCCGTAGACTGTGTTAGCAGTAGGGCTTTCCCCTCGGAACCCCGTAGACTGTTGTTAGCAGTAGGGCTTTCCCCTCGGATCCCTGTAGACTGTTGTTAACAGTAGGGCTTTCCCCTTGGATCCCCGTAGACTGTGTTAGCAGTAGGGCTTTCCCCTCGGAACCCCGTAGACTGTTGTTAGCAGTAGGGCTTTCCCCTCGGATCCCCGTAGACTGTGTTAGCAGTAGGGCTTTCCCCTCGGATCCCTGTAGACTGTGTTAGCAGTAGGGCTTTCCCCTCGGATCCCTGTTGACTGTTGTTAGCGGTAGGGCTTTCCCCTCGGATCCCCGTAGACTGTGTTAGCGGTAGGGCTTTCCCCTCGGATCCCCGTAGACTGTGTTAGCAGTAGGGCTTTCCCCTCGGATCTCCGTAGACTGTGTTAGCAGTAGGGCTTTCCCCTCGGATCCATGTAGACTGTGTTGTTAGCAGTAGGGCTTTCCCCTCGGATCCCGTAGACTGTGTTAGCAGTAGGGCTTTCCCCTCGGATCCCCGTAGACTGTGTTAGCAGTAGGGCTTTCCCCTCGGATCCCCGTAGACTGTGTTAGCAGTAGGGCTTTCCCCTCGGATCCCCGTAGACTGTGTTAGCAGTAGGGCTTTCCCCTCGGATCCCTGTAGACTGTGTTAGCAGTAGGGCTTTCCCCTCGGATCCCCGTAGACTGTGTTAGCAGTAGGGCTTTCCCCTCGGATCCCCGTAGACTGTGTTAGCAGTAGGGCTTTCCCTCGGATCCCTGTAGACTGTGTTGTTAGCAGTAGGGCTTTCCCCTCTGATCCCCGTAGACTGTGTTAGCAGTAGGGCTTTCCCCTCGGATCCCTGTAGACTGTGTTAGCAGTAGGGCTTTCCCCTCGGATCCCTGTAGACTGTGTTGTTAGCAGTAGGGCTTTCCCCTCGGATCCCTGTAGACTGTGTTAGCAGTAGGGCTTTCCCCTTGGATCCCTGTAGACTGTGTTGTTAGCAGTAGGGCTTTCCCCTCTGATCCCTGTAGACTGTGTTGTTAGCAGTAGGGCTTTCCCCTCTGATCCCTGTAGACTGTGTTAGCAGTAGGGCATCATCATCCATTGACAGGTGAATATTGGCTTTGTGTATTAAACAAAGACAACATCTCTTTGAAACCAACGTGCGCTGGGCTAAGCTGACTAGGGCCTGTCATCTGTCACTGTGTGTGTCAGAGTCAGGGGCACCAGTCCTATTTCTTTCCCGACTGAATCGGCTTCCCAAATGGCACCCTATTCCCCATATAGTGCACTTCTTTTGACCACAGGCCTTAGGGCTCGGGTTCAAAGTAGCGCAGACCACACGCCTGTGGGCCCTGGTCAACAGTAGTGCACTATATAAGGAATAGGCTGCCATTTGGAAAGCCGATTCAGTGCCATTAGCGTGGCGCTAGCGTCTCTCTCTAATCCTAGAGGAATCAGTGAGTGAGTGAACTCTGACCCAGCAGCACGAAGAGGTCAGGGTTAATGCTACTTGCCGGCCACTATACTGTCTTTTCAGAGGATACAATGATTGTCTTCATTATTATTTCTTATTTTTTGAGGGGGGGGAAGGGTTAATTTTCAGTAAGAAGGAATCGTAGTCAGTAGTCATAAACAATTATTACCACTATGTTTTAGGCCAGCGTCTAAACCAGGTCAAATCTACTGTCCAACCTGCACCGAGCAGCTCCCCGGCCCAGACGTAACAGGGGAAAAGCTCAAGGCTGTAATAACCTGAGACGTCTCAAAATGTACACTTTTAGTCTCCTTGATCCGTACTGTCACATCTGAGGTCCCGTTGAGACAACGCTCATAAAAGGACACAGACACACTATATACACTAAATTATGTAAACACCAATTCACATTAGTGGATTCAGCTGTTTCAGCCAGAAATAGTATCCCAGTAGTGAGTGTTTCAACCGAGGACAGAAGTTTTTTTTACGAGCTTCAGCACTTGGCGGTCCTGTGACCTTGTGTGGCCTATTGCTGACAGGTATATATTTAAAAAATATTTTAAAAAATTGAGCACACCGCCATGCAATCTCCATAGACAAACATTGGCAGTAGAATGGCCTTACTGAAGAGCTCAGTGACTATCAACGTGGCACCGTCATAGGACGCCACCTTTCCAAAAAGTCAAATTTCTGCCTTGCTAGAGATGCCCCGGTAAACTGTAAGTGCTGTTATTGTGAAGTGGAAACATCTAGGAGCAACAACGGCTCAACCTGCAAGTGGTAGGCCACACAAGGTCACAGGACCGCCAAGTGCTGAAGCGGGTACAAATCGTCTGTCCTTGGTTGCAACACTCACTACCGAGTTCCAAACTTCCTCTGGAAGCAACGTCAGAACAAGAAATGCTCGTCGGGAGATTCATAAAACGGGGTTCCAACGGCCGAGCAGCTTTGTAGCAACAGTTTGGGGAAGGCCCTTTCCTGTTTCAGCATGACAATGACCCCATGCACAAAGCGAGGTCCATACAGAAATGGTTTGTCTAGATCCGTGTGGAAGAGCTTGACTGGCATGCACACAGCCCTGACCTCAACCCCATTGAACACCTTTTGGAGACAGGCCTAAGTGCCCAACATCAGTGCCTGACCTCACTAATGCTCTTGTGGTTGAATGGAAGCAAGTCCCCACAGCAATGTTCCACCATCTAGTGGAAAGCCTTCCCAGAAGAGTGGAAGCTGTTATAGCAGCAATGTTCCAACATCTAGTGGAAAGCCTTCCCAGAAGAGTGGAGGCTGTTATAGCAGCAATGTTCCAACATCTAGTGGAAAGCCTTCCCAGAAGAGTGGAGGCTGTTATAGCAGCAATGTTCCAACATCTAGTGGAAAGCCTTCCCAGAAGAGTGGAGGCTGTTATAGCAGCAATGTTCCAACATCTAGTGGAAAGCCTTCCCAGAAGAGTGGAGGCTGTTATAGCAGCAATGTTCCAACATCTAGTGGAAATCCTTCCCAGAAGAGCGGAGGCTGTTATAGCAGCAATGTTCCAACATCTAGTGGAAATCCTTCCCAGAAGAGTGGAGGCTGTTATAGCAGCAATGTTCCAACATCTAGTGGAAAGCCTTCCCAGAAGAGTGGAGGCTGTTATAGCAGCAATGTTCCAACATCTAGTGGAAAGCCTTCCCAGAAGAGTGGAGGCTGTTATAGCAGCAATGTTCCAACATCTAGCGGAAAGCCTTCCCAGAAGAGTGGAGGCTGTTATAGCAGCAGACGGGGACCAACTCCATATTAATGCCTTCCCTGAAGAGTGGAGGCTGTTATAGCAGCAATGTTCCAACATCTAGTGGAAAGCCTTCCCTGAAGAGTGGAGGCTGTTATAGCAGCAATGCTCCGACATCTAGTGGAAAGCCTTCCCAGAAGAGTGGAGGCTGTTATAGCAGCAGAGGGGGACCAACTCCATATTAATGCCTTCCCTGAAGAGTGGAGGCTGTTATAGCAGCAATGTTCCAACATCTAGTGGAAAGCCTTCCCTGAAGAGTGGAGGCTGTTATAGCAGCAATGTTCCGACATCTAGTGGAAAGCCTTCCCAGAAGAGTGGAGGCTGTTATAGCAGCAATGTTCCAACATCTAGTGGAAAGCCTTCCCAGAAGAGTGGAGGCTGTTATAGCAGCAATGTTCCAACATCTAGTGGAAAGCCTTCCCAGAAGAGTGGAGGCTGTTATATCAGCAATGTTCCAACATCTAGTGGAAAGCCTTCCCAGAACAGTGGAGGCTGTTATATCAGCAATGTTCCAACATCTAGTGGAAAGCCTTCCCAGAACAGTGGAGGCTGTTATAGCAGCCCATGATTTTGGAATGAGATGTTCAACAAGCAGATATCCACATACTTTTGGTAATGTAGCGTACATTAGACTTACAGCTGACTACGTGCATCAGTCTGTTAGAAGGATACGCATTCGATTATGTATTAGATTAGCACCGCTGAAAAAGCACTATTAATACAAGATTAAGAATGAAGAAACCGACAGCGACGAACCAATCTCTTCAGAGACCGACAGCGACGAACCAATCTCTTCAGAGACCGACAGCGACGAACCAATCTCTTCAGAGACCGACAGCGACGAACCAATCTCTTCAGAGACCGACAGCGACGAACCAATCTCTTCAGAGACCGACAGCGACGAACCAATCTCTTCAGAGACCGACAGCGACGAACCAATCTCTTCAGAGACCGACAGCGACGAACCAATCTCTTCAGAGACCGACAGCGACGAACCAATCTCTTCAGAGACCGACAGCGACGAACCAATCTCTTCAGAGACCGACAGCGAGGAACCAATCTCTTCAGAGACCGACAGCGAGGAACCAATCTCTTCAGAGACCGACAGCGACGAACCAATCTCTTCAGAGACCGACAGCGACGAACCAATCTCTTCAGAGACCGACAGCGACGAACCAATCTCTTCAGAGACCGACAGCGACGAACCAATCTCTTCTGGGACCGACAGCGACGAACCAATCTCTTCTGGGACCGACAGCGACGAACCAATCTCTTCAGAGACCGACAGCGACGAACCAATCTCTTCAGAGACCGACAGCGACGAACCAATCTCTTCAGAGACCGACAGCGACGAACCAATCTCTTCAGAGACCGACAGCGAGGAACCAATCTCTTCAGAGACCGACAGCGACGAACCAATCTCTTCAGAGACCGACAGCGACGAACCAATCTCTTCAGAGACCGACAGCGAGGAACCAATCTCTTCAGAGACCGACAGCGAGGAACCAAATTAAAACAGGCTGATGTTTCCACTACACTACTCTCTAATCGATCTGCTTCCTCAAAGTCTGAACGGTGAAGACCTGCTAAAACTGCTTCTAATGAAGTCTAACACAGAAATCATGATTTAGACAGTGCTAACTAGAAGGCAATCAAATCCTTAATAATACAACGATTATCCTTATTAAAGAAAGCAGATAATGTCCTCCTCCCTGGCTTTAGTCTCCTTAAAGAGGATCCTTTGACTAATTGCTCTTGTTAATCATGCTTTAGGTTTAATTGTTGACAAGAAATCCACTTGGATGACTTAGGGTGTAAAAAAAACATCTCAAAACAAATCTCTCCCCAATCTGGGGCTGCTAGGCTAGATAACATCTTGAAATGAAGTGAGAGTTGATTAAGGCATAGTAAGATTTCTTGTTTGTGTCCCAAACGGTTCCCTATAGATGACCTGGGCCCTTTGTCAACAGTATTGCACTTCATAGAGAATAGGATGGTATTTGGGATACCTAGGAGTGTGTGAGTTCACTGCTAGAGAGACTGCTGCATGTGTTATTTGGGATACCTAGGAGTGTGTGAGTTCACTGCTAGAGAGACTGCTGCATGTGTTATTTGGGATTCCTAGGAGTGTGTGAGTTCACTGCTAGAGAGACTGCTGCATGTGTTATTTGGGATACCTAGGAGTGTGTGAGTTCACTGCTAGAGAGACTGCTGCATGTGTTATTTGGGATACCTAGGAGTGTGTGAGTTCACTGCTAGAGAGACTGCTGCATGTGTTATTTGGGATTCCTAGGAGTGTGTGAGTTCACTGCTAGAGAGACTGCTGCATGTGTTATTTGGGATACCTAGGAGTGTGTGAGTTCACTGCTAGAGAGACTGCTGCATGTGTTATTTGGGATTCCTAGGAGTGTGTGAGTTCACTGCTAGAGAGACTGCTGCATGTGTTATTTGGGATACCTAGGAGTGTGTGAGTTCACTGCTAGAGAGACTGCTGCATGTGTTATTTGGGATACCTAGGAGTGTGTGAGTTCACTGCTGCATGTGTTATTTGGGATACCTAGGAGTGTGTGAGTTCACTGCTGCATGTGTTATTTGGGCTACCTAGGAGTGTGTGAGTTCACTGCTGCATGTGTTATTTGGGATACCTAGGAGTGTGTGAGTTCACTGCTAGAGAGACTGCTGCATGTGATAACAGGGTTGAGAGAGGATCTAGGGCTTTACTAACTGTAGTCACTTTGAGAATAGGAATTAAAAAGGACTTTATAATCCTCCTTCCTATTTTGGAGGAACCGTGACGTGATTAAAATACTACTGTGGTTGTTGAACTTGATTGGGAGATGTGTGGGACTGTAGACTCCACTAAAGGGAACAGAAGACGTTTCATATTTAAAACATGGCAGTAGGATTGTAATACAATGTGAAAGTACAGTGAGATTGGCCAACCAAGCTAAGATGTAGTCATTTATTCCTCTATATCAATCAATCACCTTGGCTTTTATACATATTTATAATAGAAATACAATTATTTTTGTTTTTCAATTTAAAAAAGAGAAGTTATCAAAAGTAACAGTGCCTGGGTTAACTATTGTGTTTGTTTACCGTGTTTGTTTACCGTGTTTGTTTACAAAAGTCAATGCCCTGATTATGTTAATACTTTATAGAAAAAATGGTTTAAAATATTAAATAAGACAATGTTGTGTTTATTTACCCAAATACATACGGGTTATAGGCTACATCATTTATTTTATATGTTTGTTAATAGTGTACAGAAGTTATGCCTTGATTCAAGGTTCAGCAGTATAAACTGTTATAGCAGCCGATCAAGCCTGGCCAAAAAGAAACCAAATGAAGCTCGAGACAGACTGCTAAGGCAACAGGATAGCTCTAGCCCCCAGACACAGAGAGAGAGAGAGAGCTGGGATGGATATGCAGCAGGAACCACCGGGGCTTGAGTGAGTCCCAAATACCACCCTGCCACCCTATCAACCTGTGCCCAGGTCAAAACTAGTGCACTATGTAGGATATAGGGTGCCATTTTGGACTCAAACCCTTGTGTAAACGTCAAGCTAAAAAAGGTAATCAGATTATCAACACCGTGCTATCATTAAAGTCAGTAGCATCCTCCCTTAAAGCTATCTTTAATCCTGTTAGGATTTCACCTATTCCTGCTACTTCTACTGTGGGCCCCAGCTTGGATTCAAATAAATGGTGTCTCAGAGTATAAACTGACAGGCTGGAAAACATTTGAAGTGGAGAGAGAGAGAGAAGAGTTAGAGAAAACATTTGAAGCGACGAGGGAGAAGAGTAATAACCAGAGTAGAAGCGCTCATAGGTTGGTAACGTCCAAAATGAAATCCTATTCTCTAAATAGTACACAACTTTTGACCAGGACACATTGGGGATCCTACGATATCAAAAAGACATCCACAATGGCAGGAAAAGGTTTGTAGTGAGAGGTAGAGCATGCAGTGGTCAGACTCAAGGGTGTGGAAGTGTGAGGACAACACAGACCATTTACTGATGCATAGAGTAGGTCAACAAGATATACAGGACCAGTCAAATGTTTAGGCACACCTACTCATTCTAGGTTTTTTTTTTTTTTTTTTTTACTATTTTCTACATTGTAGAATAATAGTGAATACATCAAAACTATGAAATAACACATATGGAATCATGCAGTAACCAAAAAAAGTGTTGGAAGAAAATACAAAATATATTTACATTTCAGATTCTTCAAAGTAGCCACCCTTTGCTGTGATGACAGCTTTGCACACTCTTAGGCTGGGTTTCTGTACAGCACTTCGAGATATTAGCTGATGTACCAAGGGCTATATAAAATAAAAAAAATAAAAAATTGAAATTGATTGATTGGCATTCTCTCAACCTGCTTTATGAGGTAGTCATTTCAATTAACAGGTGTGGAATGCATTTCAATTGACAGGTGTATCTTGTTAAAACTTAATGCATTTGAGCCAATCAGTTGTGTTGTGACAAGGTAGGGGGGCTATACAGAAGATAGCCCTATTTGGTAAAAGACCAAGTCCATATTAAATGGCAAGAACAGCTCAAATAAGCAAAGAGAAACGACAGTCCATCATTACTATAAGACATGAAGGTCAGACAATCTGTAAATTTGCAGTCGCAAAAACCATCAAGCGCTATGATGAAACTGGCTCTCATGAGGACCGCCACAGGAAAGGAAGACCCAGAGTTACCTCTGCTGCAGAGGATAAGTTCATTAGTTATCAGCCTCAGAAATTGCAGCCCAAATGAATGCTTCAGAGTTCAAGTAACAGACACATCTCAACATCAACTGCTCAGACAAGACTGTGTGAATCAGGCCTTCATGGTTGAATTGCTGCAAAGAAACCACTACTAAAGGACACCAATAATAAGAAGAGACTTGCTTGGGTCAAGAAACACGAGCAATGAACATTAGACCGGTGGAAATCCTACACGACTAAGTGGGAAGTAAACATTTCCATCCTCAGGTCCATCGTGTCATGTGAGGCCAAAACACGTAGACATGTCCTCCTCTTGGGGAGTTCCATTCATAGAAACAGAATGAATAGAGGCCCTTCTAGTTCCATTCATAGAAACAGAATGAATAGAGGCCCTTCTAGTTCCATTCCATAGAAACAGAATGAATAGAGGCCCTTCTAGTTCTGTAGTTCCATTCATAGAAACAGAATGAAGAGGCCCTTCTAGTTCTGTAGTTCCATTCCATAGAAACAGAATGAATAGAGGCCCTTCTAGTTCTGTAGTTCCATTCCATAGAAACAGAATGAATAGAGGCCCTTCTAGTTCTGTAGTTCCATTCCATAGAAACAGAATGAATAGAGGCCCTTCTAGTTCTGTAGTTCCATTCCATAGAAACAGAATGAATAGAGGCCCTTCTAGTTCTGTAGTTCCATTCCATAGAAACAGAATGAATAGAGGCCTTTCTAGTTCTGTAGTTCCATTCATAGAAACAGAATGAATAGAGGCCTTTCTAGTTCTGTAGTTCCATTCCACAGAAACAGAATGAATAGAGGCCCTTCTAGTTCCATTCCATAGAAACAGAATGAATAGAGGCCCTTCTAGTTCTGTAGTTCCATTCATAGAAACAGAATGAATAGAGGCCCTTCTAGTTCCATTCCATAGAAACAGAATGAATAGAGGCCCTTCTAGTTATGTAGTTCCATTTCATAGAAACAGAATGAATAGAGGCCCTTCTAGTTCCATTCCATAGAAACAGAATGAATAGAGGCCCTTCTAGTTCCATTCCATAGAAACAGAATGAATAGAGGCCCTTCTAGTTCTGTAGTTCCATTCATAGAAACAGAATGAATAGAGGCCCTTCTAGTTCTGTAGTTCCATTCCATAGAAACAGAATGAATAGAGGCCCTTCTAGTTCTGTAGTTCCATTCCATAGAAACAGAATGAATAGAGGCCCTTCTAGTTCCATTCCATAGAAACAGAATGAATAGAGGCCCTTCTAGTTCTGTAGTTCCATTCCATAGAAACAGAATGAATAGAGGCCCTTCTAGTTCTGTAGTTCTATTCCATAGAAACAGAATGAATAGAGGCCCTTCTAGTTCTGTAGTTCCATTCCATAGAAACAGAATGAATAGAGGTCCTTCTAGTTCTGTAGTTCCATTCCATAGAAACAGAATGAATAGAGGCCCTTCTAGTTCCATTCATAGAAACAGAATGAATAGAGGCCCTTCTAGTTCTGTAGTTCCATTCATAGAAACAGAATGAATAGAGGCCCTTCTAGTTCCATTCATAGAAACAGAATGAATAGAGGCTCTTCTAGTTCTGTAGTTCCATTCCATAGAAACAGAATGAATAGAGGCCCTTCTAGTTCTGTAGTTCCATTCCATAGAAACAGAATGAATAGAGGCCCTTCTAGTTCTGTAGTTCCATTCCATAGAAACAGAATGAATAGAGGCCCTTCTAGTTCCATTCCATAGAAACAGAATGAATAGAGGCCCTTCTAGTTCCATTCCATAGAAACAGAATGAATAGAGGCCCTTCTAGTTCTGTAGTTCCATTCCATAGAAACAGAATGAATAGAGGCCCTTCTAGTTCCATTCATAGAAACAGAATGAATAGAGGCCCTTCTAGTTCTGTAGTTCCATTCCAAAGAAACAGAATGAATAGAGGCCCTTCTAGTTCCATTCATAGAAACAGAATGAATAGAGGCCCTTCTAGTTCTGTAGTTCCATTCCATAGAAACAGAATGAATAGAGGCCCTTCTAGTTCCATTCCATAGAAACAGAATGAATAGAGGTCCTTCTAGTTCTGTAGTTCCATTCCATAGAAACAGAATGAATAGAGGCCCTTCTAGTTCTGTAGTTCCATTCCATAGAAACAGAATGAATAGAGGCCCTTCTAGTTCCATTCCATAGAAACAGAATGAATAGAGGCGCTTCTAGTTCTGTAGTTCCATTCATAGAAACAGAATGAATAGAGGCCCTTCTAGTTCCATTCCATAGAAACAGAATGAATAGAGGCCCTTCTAGTTCTGTAGTTCCATTCATAGAAACAGAATGAATAGAGGCCCTTCTAGTTCTGTAGTTCCATTCCATAGAAACAGAATGAATAGAGGCCCTTCTAGTTCTGTAGTTCCATTCCATAGAAACAGAATGAATAGAGGCCCTTCTAGTTCTGTAGTTCCATTCCAAAGAAACAGAATGAATAGAGGCCCTTCTAGTTCCATTCATAGAAACAGAATGAATAGAGGCCCTTCTAGTTCTGTAGTTCCATTCCATAGAAACAGAATGAATAGAGGCCCTTCTAGTTCCATTCCATAGAAACAGAATGAATAGAGGTCCTTCTAGTTCTGTAGTTCCATTCCATAGAAACAGAATGAATAGAGGCCCTTCTAGTTCCATTCATAGAAACAGAATGAATAGAGGCCCTTCTAGTTCTGTAGTTCCATTCATAGAAACAGAATGAATAGAGGCCCTTCTAGTTCCATTCATAGAAACAGAATGAAGAGGCTCTTCTAGTTCTGTAGTTCCATTCCATAGAAACAGAATGAATAGAGGCCCTTCTAGTTCTGTAGTTCCATTCCATAGAAACAGAATGAATAGAGGCCCTTCTAGTTCTGTAGTTCCATTCCATAGAAACAGAATGAATAGAGGCCCTTCTAGTTCCATTCCATAGAAACAGAATGAATAGAGGCCCTTCTAGTTCCATTCCATAGAAACAGAATGAATAGAGGCCCTTCTAGTTCTGTAGTTCCATTCCATAGAAACAGAATGAATAGAGGCCCTTCTAGTTCCATTCATAGAAACAGAATGAAGAGGCCCTTCTAGTTCTGTAGTTCCATTCCAAAGAAACAGAATGAATAGAGGCCCTTCTAGTTCCATTCATAGAAACAGAATGAATAGAGGCCCTTCTAGTTCTGTAGTTCCATTCCATAGAAACAGAATGAATAGAGGCCCTTCTAGTTCCATTCCATAGAAACAGAATGAATAGAGGTCCTTCTAGTTCTGTAGTTCCATTCCATAGAAACAGAATGAATAGAGGCCCTTCTAGTTCTGTAGTTCCATTCCATAGAAACATAATGAATAGAGGCCCTTCTAGTTCTGTAGTTCCATTCCATAGAAACAGAATGAATAGAGGCCCTTCTAGTTCTGTAGTTCCATTCCATAGAAACAGAATGAATAGAGGCCCTTCTAGTTCTGTAGTTCCATTCCATAGAAACAGAATGAATAGAGGCCCTTCTAGTTCCATTCATAGAAACAGAATGAATAGAGGCCCTTCTAGTTCTGTAGTTCCATTCCATAAAAACAGAACGAATAGAGGCCCTTCTAGTTCTGTAGTTCCATTCCATAGAAACAGAATGAATAGAGGCCCTTCTAGTTCTGTAGTTCCATTCCATAGAAACAGAATGAATAGAGGCCCTTCTAGTTCCATCCATAGAAACAGAATGAATAGAGGCCCTTCTAGTTCTGTAGTTCCATTCCATAGAAATCCCCCTCAACAGTTTGGTCATATGAGCACCGTGCAGAGACAAAAACAAAAGCAATGTTGTTTCCATGCTGCCAGCCCCCCCCCCCCCCCCTCCCAAAAAAAGGAGTTAAACCCTCTCAGGAGATGAGATAGAGTCGAGGTTGTTCAGTTGGATCTATTGACGTTGAATGTGTATTAAAAGGATCTCTGGGTAGTCTGTGTAGTGATGTAACCACCCCTCATCTACAGCTGTACAGCAGACAATAGAAACCCTCGTCTTAGGACGCATCCCAAACTGCACCCTTTTCCCGACACAGGGACCAAAAGAAGTGCACCCATAGGGCCCTGGTCAATACTAGTGCACTATATAGGGAATAGGGTGCAGGCCCTGGTCCATACTAGTGCACTATATAGGGAATAGGGTGCAGGCCCTGGTCAATACTAGTGCACTATATAGGGAATAGGGTGCAGGCCCTGGTCAATACTAGCGCACTATAGGGAATAGGGTGCCATTTGGGACGTACACCTACAGCTGAGAGATTTGGATAAAAATCCATATCACGATAAATGTAATGAATTATCACGATAACGATCAATTAAACGATACGTTTATAAAATAAGCACCAGTTGCTTTTTTATTTGACCCTTTAAAACTATTCCTACTACTTGCAATGTCATCAATTGTCTCATTAGCAGTGGCTCATATTAGCATACTTAGGCTAATATGTATTAGCATACAGGGCTCTGATCACCACCACCAGGGCTCTGATCTCCACCACCAGGGCTCTGATCTCCACCACCAGGGCTCTGATCTCCCCCACCAGGGCTCTGATCTCCAGCCTCATCTCCACCACCAGGGCTCTGATCTCCACCACCAGGGACCTGATCTCCCCCACCAGGGCTCTGATCTCCAGCCTCATCTCCACCACCAGGGCTCTGATCTCCACCACCAGGGCTCTGATCTCCACCACCAGGGCTCTGATCTCCAGCCTCATCTCCACCACCAGGGCTCTGATCTCCACCACCAGGGCTCTGATCTCCAGCCTCATCTCCACCACCAGGGCTCTGATCTCCACCACCAGGGCTCTGATCTCCACCACCAGGGCTCTGATCTCCACCACCAGGGCTCTGATCTCCACCACCAGGGCTCTGATCTCCACCACCAGGGCTCTGATCGCCAGCTAAGAGGAGCACACAGCATCCTGATTTGACTGCCGTTAGAATAAATACAGCCTCAATCTCAAATGGCAGTTAAATTGGGAAGGAAGGATCCTCTCTATCTCTCATCCTCAGTGAGCTTATGCTGCTCAAAATGACTCACATCCCTTCTTCTCGTTCCACCCTCTCCTTCTCAGATATGAACCACCAGAGATAAACATGTCCAAATATGGAGTCCCCTTGGCTTCTAGTCTGGAAGACCAAAGTCAAAAAGGGGCAAAATACGTCAGGCCAAACTGTCCTGTATAAAGAAGCTACATGAACCTGCATGACGTGAGCCGTCCTGGCGCTCTCTCTGAGCATGGATAGAATGTCGTTGAGCCGTCCTGGCGCTCTCTCTCTCAGCTTGGATAGAATGTCGTTGAGCCGTCCTGGCGCTCTCAGCTTGGATAGAATGTCGTTGAGCCGTCCTGGCGCTCTCTCTGAGCTTGGATAGAATGTCGTTGAGCCGTCCTGGCGCTCTCTCTGAGCATGGATAGAATGTCGTTGAGCCGTCCTGGCGCTCTCTCTCAGCTTGGATAGAATGTCGTTGAGCCGTCCTGGCGCTCTCTCTCTCAGCTTGGATAGAATGTCGCTGAGCCGTCCTGGCGCTCTCTCTCAGCTTGGATAGAATGTCGTTGAGCCGTCCTGGCGCTCTCTCTCAGCTTGGATAGAATGTCGTTGAGCCGTCCTGGCGCTCTCTCTCAGCTTGGATAGAATGTCGTTGAGCCGTCCTGGCGCTCTCTCTCAGCTTGGATAGAATGTCGTTGAGCCGTCCTGGCGCTCTCTCTCAGCTTGGATAGAATGTCGTTGAGCCGTCCTGGCGCTCTCTCTGAGCATGGATAGAATGTCGTTGAGCCGTCCTGGCGCTCTCTCTCAGCTTGGATAGAATGTCGTTGAGCCGTCCTGGCGCTCTCTCTCAGCTTGGATAGAATGTCGTTGAGCCGTCCTGGCGCTCTCTCTCCGCTTGGATAGAATGTCGTTGAGCCGTCCTGGCGCTCTCAGCATGGATAGAATGTCGTTGAGCCGTCCTGGCGCTCTCTCCCAGCTTGGATAGAATGTCGTTGAGCCGTCCTGGCGCTCTCAGCATGGATAGAATGTCGTTGAGCCGTCCTGGCGCTCTCTCTCAGCATGGATAGAATGTCGTTGAGCCGTCCTCGCGCTCTCTCCCAGCTTGGATAGAATGTCGTTGAGCCGTCCTGGCGCTCTCTCCCAGCTTGGATAGAATGTCGTTGAGCCGTCCTCGCGCTCTCTCAGCTTGGATAGAATGTCGTTGAGCCGTCCTGGCGCTCTCTCTCCGCTTGGATAGAATGTCGTTGAGCCGTCCTGGCGCTCTCTCTCAGCTTGGATAGAATGTCGTTGAGCCGTCCTGGCGCTCTCTCTCCGCTTGGATAGAATGTCGTTGAGCCGTCCTGGCGCTCTCTCTGAGCTTGGATAGAATGTCGTTGAGCCGTCCTGGCGCTCTCTCTCAGCTTGGATAGAATGTCGTTGAGCCGTCCTCGCGCTCTCTCCCAGCTTGGATAGAATGTCGTTGAGCCGTCCTGGCGCTCTCTCTCTCAGCTTGGATAGAATGTCGTTGAGCCGTCCTGGCGCTCTCAGCTTGGATAGAATGTCGTTGAGCCGTCCTGGCGCTCTCTCTCAGCTTGGATAGAATGTCGTTGAGCCGTCCTGGCGCTCTCTCTGAGCATGGATAGAATGTCGTTGAGCCGTCCTCGCGCTCTCTCTGAGCATGGATAGAATGTCGCTGAGCCGTCCTGGCGCTCTCTCCCAGCTTGGATAGAATGTCGTTGAGCCGTCCTGGCGCTCTCTCTCAGCTTGGATAGAATGTCGTTGAGCCGTCCTGGCGCTCTCTCTCTCAGCTTGGATAGAATGTCGTTGAGCCGTCCTGGCGCTCTCTCTGAGCATGGATAGAATGTCGTTGAGCCGTCCTGGCGCTCTCTCCCAGCTTGGATAGAATGTCGTTGAGCCGTCCTCGCTCTCTCCCAGCTTGGATAGAATGTCGTTGAGCCGTCCTCGCGCTCTCTCTCAGCTTGGATAGAATGTCGTTGAGCCGTCCTGGCGCTCTCTCTGAGCATGGATAGAATGTCGTTGAGCCGTCCTGGCGCTCTCTCCCAGCTTGGATAGAATGTCGCTGAGCCGTCCTGGCGCTCTCTCCCAGCTTGGATAGAATGTCGTTGAGCCGTCCTGGCGCTCTCTCTCAGCATGGATAGAATGTCGTTGAGCCGTCCTGGCGCTCTCTCTCCGCTTGGATAGAATGTCGCTGAGCCGTCCTGGCGCTCTCTCTCTCAGCTTGGATAGAATGTCGTTGAGCCGTCCTGGCGCTCTCTCTCAGCTTGGATAGAATGTCGCTGAGCCGTCCTGGCGCCCTCTCTCAGCTTGGATAGAATGTCGTTGAGCCGTCCTGGCGCTCTCTCTCTGAGCTTGGATAGAATGTCGCTGAGCCGTCCTGGCGCTCTCTCTCCGCTTGGATAGAATGTCGTTGAGCCGTCCTGGCGCTCTCTCTCAGCTTGGATAGAATGTCGTTGAGCCGTCCTGGCGCTCTCTCTCTCAGCTTGGATAGAATGTCGCTGAGCCGTCCTGGCGCTCTCTCTCAGCTTGGATAGAATGTCGTTGAGCCGTCCTCGCTCTCTCTCTCAGCTTGGATAGAATGTCGTTGAGCCGTCCTGGCGCTCTCTCTGAGCTTGGATAGAATGTCGTTGGGCCGTCCTGGCGCTCTCTCAGCTTGGATAGAATGTCGTTGAGCCGTCCTGGCGCTCTCTCTGAGCTTGGATAGAATGTCGTTGAGCCGTCCTGGCGCTCTCTCTCAGCTTGGATAGAATGTCGTTGAGCCGTCCTGGCGCTCTCTCTCTCAGCTTGGATAGAATGTCGTTGAGCCGTCCTGGCGCTCTCAGCTTGGATAGAATGTCGTTGAGCCGTCCTGGCGCTCTCTCTCAGCTTGGATAGAATGTCGTTGAGCCGTCCTGGCGCTCTCTCTCAGCTTGGATAGAATGTCGTTGAGCCGTCCTGGCGCTCTCTCCCAGCTTGGATAGAATGTCGTTGAGCCGTCCTGGCGCTCTCTCTCAGCTTGGATAGAATGTCGTTGAGCCGTCCTGGCGCCCTCTCTCAGCTTGGATAGAATGTCGTTGAGCCGTCCTGGCGCCCTCTCTCAGCTTGGATAGAATGTCGTTGAGCCGTCCTGGCGCTCTCAGCTTGGATAGAATGTCGTTGAGCCGTCCTGGCGCTCTCTCTGAGCTTGGATAGAATGTCGTTGAGCCGTCCTGGCGCTCTCTCTCAGCTTGGATAGAATGTCGTTGAGCCGTCCTGGCGCTCTCTCTCAGCTTGGATAGAATGTCGTTGAGCCGTCCTGGCGCTCTCTCTCAGCTTGGATAGAATGTCGTTGAGCCGTCCTGGCGCTCTCAGCTTGGATAGAATGTCGTTGAGCCGTCCTGGCGCTCTCTCTCAGCTTGGATAGAATGTCGTTGAGCCGTCCTGGCGCTCTCTCTCAGCTTGGATAGAATGTCGTTGAGCCGTCCTGGCGCTCTCTCTCAGCTTGGATAGAATGTCGTTGAGCCGTCCTGGCGCTCTCTCTCCGCTTGGATAGAATGTCGCTGAGCCGTCCTGGCGCTCTCTCTCTCAGCTTGGATAGAATGTCGCTGAGCCGTCCTGGCGCTCTCTCTCTCAGCTTGGATAGAATGTCGTTGAGCCGTCCTGGCGCTCTCTCTCCGCTTGGATAGAATGTCGTTGAGCCGTCCTGGCGCTCTCTCTCTCAGCTTGGATAGAATGTCGCTGAGCCGTCCTGGCGCTCTCTCTCAGCTTGGATAGAATGTCGTTGAGCCGTCCTGGCGCTCTCTCTGAGCTTGGATAGAATGTCGTTGAGCCGTCCTGGCGCTCTCTCTCAGCTTGGATAGAATGTCGTTGAGCCGTCCTGGCGCTCTCTCTCAGCTTGGATAGAATGTCGTTGAGCCGTCCTGGCGCTCTCTCTCCGCTTGGATAGAATGTCGTTGAGCCGTCCTGGCGCTCTCTCTCAGCTTGGATAGAATGTCGTTGAGCCGTCCTGGCGCTCTCTCTCAGCTTGGATAGAATGTCGTTGAGCCGTCCTGGCGCTCTCTCTCAGCTTGGATAGAATGTCGTTGAGCCGTCCTGGCGCTCTCTCTCTCAGCTTGGATAGAATGTCGTTGAGCGTAAAACCAGTCTTTTAAATGCCAAGTAATACAGTCTGTCCACCCTTTAAAACACTAGCTTACTAGGGATAGTTTCATTAGCCTACCGCTATTTAGCTGCTATTTGTACACTTCAAAGAAATAATTATACATCAACAATGAGGAAAGAATATTCGTTGGCTTGAGGATAAATTCAGCCACTATTTATTGTTTAACTCTGCAGGTTTTGTCTGGCTACTAGCCTACACAAACGGGCTGCAATTTTCAAGGTCAATTTAATCCACCTTTAGACTCCCCTGAAGTCCTCCTTGCTTCTCTCTGTCTGTTTTTCTCTTTGTATCTGTGTGAAAGTCTGTGTGTCTGTGTTGTCTCTCTTTGTCCCCCACGTAGAGGCCTGTAGGAGCTACTAGTGATTAACATTTTTTAAATAGAATCCAACAGTTAAATATCGTTTTTGACGATATATCGTATCGACAATATTGCAATATTATTTCCGCGCTAGTTGCCTGTACCTGCACCAAAACGCCAGGCCCGTAGGTGGAGTGGCCTACTTTCCTATAGTGAGTATTGTCACGTCTTGAATGACGCCAAGATATCCCAGAGATAAGGGACTGTTGCAACCACACAACTCAACCACACAACTCAACCGCACAACTCAACCGCACAACTCAACCGCACAACTCAACCAATATGAACCAATATCACAAACCTTGTGTTTTTTGTTCAAGCCCTCAAGAACGGTTGTCCACTAGAGATTTATGTTTATTGTCTGTCCAGTATCCAGGCGACCTGTCCGGTATCCAGACGACCTGTCCGGCATCCAGGCGACCTGTCCCGTATCCAGGCGACCTGTCCCGTATCCAGGCGACCTGTCCCGTATCCAGGCGACCTGTCCGGTATCCAGACGACCCGTCCGGTATCCAGACGACCCGTCCCGTATCCAGGCGACCCGTCCCGTATCCAGGCGACCCGTCCCGTATCCAGGCGACCCGTATCCAGGCGACCCGTATCCAGGCGACCCGACCCGTATCCAGGCGACCCGTCCCGTATCCAGGCGACCCGTCCCGTATCCAGGCGACCCGTATCCAGGCGACCCGTCCCGTATCCAGGCGACCCGTATCCAGGCGACACGTATCCAGGCGACCCGTCCCGTATCCAGGCGACCCGTCCCGTATCCAGGCGACCCGTCCCGTATCCAGGCGACCCGACCCGTATCCAGGCGACCCGTCCCGTATCCAGGCGACCCGTCCCGTATCCAGGCGACCCGTCCCGTATCCAGACGACATGTCCCGTATCCAGACGACATGTCCCGTATCCAGGCGACCCGTCCCGTATCCAGGCGACCCGTCCCGTATCCAGGCGACCCGTCCCGTATCCAGGCGACCCGTCCCGTATCCAGGCGACCCGTCCCGTATCCAGGCGACCCGTATCCAGGCGACCCGTATCCAGGCGACCCGTATCCAGGCGACCCGTATCCAGGCGACCCGTCCCGTATCCAGGCGACCCGTCCCGTATCCAGACGACCCGTCCCGTATCCAGACGACCCGTCCCGTATCCAGACGACCCGTCCCGTATCCAGGCGACCCGTATCCAGGCGACCCGTATCCAGGCGACCCGTATCCAGGCGACCCGTCCCGTATCCAGGCGACCCGTCCCGTATCCAGGCGACCCGTCCCGTATCCAGACGACCCGTCCCGTATCCAGACGACCCGTCCCGTATCCAGACGACATGTCCCGTATCCAGACGACCCGTCCCGTATCCAGGCGACCCGTCCCGTATCCAGGCGACCCGTCCCGTATCCAGGCGACCCGTCCCGTATCCAGACGACCCGTCCCGTATCCAGACGACCCGTCCCGTATCCAGACGACCCGTCCCGTATCCAGGCGACCCGTCCCGTATCCAGGCGACCCATATCCAGGCGACCCGTCCCGTATCCAGACGACCTGTCCCATATCCAGGCGACCCGTCCCGTATCCAGACGACCCGTCCCGTATCCAGGCGACCCGTCCCGTATCCAGACGACCCGTCCCGTATCCAGACGACCCGTCCCGTATCCAGACGACATGTCCCGTATCCAGACGACCCGTCCCGTATCCAGACGACCCGTCCCGTATCCAGACGACCCGTCCCGTATCCAGACGACCCGTCCCGTATCCAGACGACCCGTCCCGTATCCAGGCGACCCGTCCCGTATCCAGGCGACCCGTCCCATATCCAGGCGACCCATATCCAGGCGACCCGTCCCGTATCCAGACGACCTGTCCCATATCCAGGCGACCCGTCCCGTATCCAGACGACCTGTCCCATATCCAGGCGACCCGTCCCGTATCCAGGCGACCCGTATCCAGGCGACCCGTCCCGTATCCAGGCGACCCGTATCCAGGCGACCCGTATCCAGGCGACCCGTATCCAGGCGACCCGTATCCAGGCGTCCCGTATCCAGGCGACCCGTCCCGTATCCAGGCGACCCGTATCCAGGCGACCCGTATCCAGGCGACCCGTATCCAGGCGACCAGCAGAACAGCTGTATTTGAAGCACCACGCCCTTCCGTCCAGTTTCCCTGACCCCTGACCCCTGACCCTGGCGTTGCTACGACCATTAGGTTTTTACCATCTCGGTAACTGTTCGCTTCTGCGGCGAGATGGTTCTCTAAAGTAAAACTCATAGAGAGATACCTAAGAAGCATCAGTCTGATATGAGCTGCAGAACACCTGAGGAAGCTCCAGTCATTCCTCGGGCACCGGCGTAGCCTTGACAACAGCATTTGTTCACTCATATCCCCTTAGTTTCAATCAGTTACATTTTCTTTTCTTTTTTTAAGGCCTGAGGCACTTTTTCAGTCACATTCCTGAAGCACAACACACACACACACACACACACACACACACACACACACACACACACACACACACACACACACACACACACACACACACACACACACACACACACACACACACACACACACACACACACACACACAGGTTTCTGAAGGACCTTCTGGAGAGTTACTGTCAAAAGAAATGTATACATTTCTTCATCTTATGACACTGATGACAGGCACATGTGGCCCCAGAGCTCGTGCCCCCCCCCCCCCCCCCTTATGGGGGCATCCAGAACACCAGTGACACACACACTAATTACACTTCTGAAGTTGAACAAAAGAGGCCAATATTTTTCTGCAGTTGTAAAATCCAAAACACTGAAAACACGTAGTATAGATCCAGACATGTTTCCTTCTAATGTGTTGTAGCTTCTGATCTCTGATTCAGCAACATAGGGGACCGTAATATAGAGAGGACAGCAGCATGGAGAGAGAGAGAGGACAGCAGCATAGAGAGAGAGAGGACAGCAGCATAGAGAGAGAGAGAGGACAGCAGCATAGAGAGAGCGAGAGGACAGCAGCATAGAGAGAGAGAGAGGACAGCAGCATGGAGAGAGAGAGAGCGAGAGAGACAGAGACAGAGAGAGAGGACAGCAGCATAGAGAGAGAGAGAGAGAGGACAGCAGCATGGAGAGAGACAGAGGACAGCAGCATGGAGAGAGAGAGGACAGCAGCAGCGAGAGAGACAGAGGACAGCAGCATAGAGAGAGAGAGGAGACAGCAGCATGGAGAGAGAGAGAGGACAGCAGCATGGAGAGAGACAGAGGACAGCAGCAGCGAGAGAGACAGAGGACAGCAGCAGCGAGAGAGACAGAGGACAGCAGCATGGAGAGAGACAGAGGACAGCAGCATGGAGAGAGAGAGAGAGGACAGCAGCATGGAGAGAGAGAGAGGACAGCAGCATGGAGAGAGAGAGAGGACAGCAGCAGCGAGAGAGAGAGAGGACAGCAGCATGGAGAGAGAGAGGAGACAGCAGCATAGAGAGAGACAGAGGACAGCAGCATGGAGAGAGACAGAGGACAGCAGCATAGAGAGAGAGAGACAGAGACAGAGACAGAGACAGAGAGAGAGAGGACAGTGGCACTACTTCTGTCTGTGTATCTAGTCTGCAGGGACAAGGCCACCGGCCGAGTCTGCAGGGACAAGGCCACCGGCCGAGTCTGCAGGGACAAGGCCACCGGCCGAGTCTGCAGGGACAAGGCCACCGGCCGAGTCTGAAGGGACAAGGCCACCGGCCGAGTCTGAAGGGACAAGGCCACCGGCCGAGTCTGCAGGGACAAGGCCACCGGCCTAGTCTGCAGGGACAAGGCCACCGGCCTAGTCTGCAGGGACAAGGCCAACCGTCTAGTCTGCAGGGACAAGGCCAACCGTCTAGTCTGCAGGGACAAGGCCACCGGCCGAGTCTGCAGGGACAAGGCCACCGGTCTAGTCTGCAGGGACAAGGCCACCGGTCTAGTCTGCAGGGACAAGGCCACCGGTCAAGTCTACAGGGACAAGGCCACCAGTCTAGTCTGCAGGGACAAGGTCACCAGTCTAGTCTACAGGGACAAGGCCACCAGCCTAGTCTGCAGGGACAAGGCCAACAGTCTAGTCTGCAGGGACAAGGCCAACAGTCTAGTCTGCAGGGACAAGGCCACCAGCCTAGTCTGCAGGGACAAGGCCAACCGTCTAGTCTGCAGGGACAAGGCCAACCGTCTAGTCTGCAGGGACAAGGCCAACCGTCTAGTCTGCAGGGACAAGGCCAACCGTCTAGTCTGCAGGGACAAGGCCACCAGCCTAGTCTGCAGGGACAAGGCCACCAGCCTAGTCTGCAGGGACAAGGCCACCAGCCTAGTCTGCAGGGACAAGGCCACCAGCCTAGTCTGCAGGGACAAGGCCACCAGCCTAGTCTGCAGGGACAAGGCCACCAGCCTAGTCTGCAGGGACAAGGCCACCAGCCTAGTCTGCAGGGACAAGGCCACCAGCCTAGTCTGCAGGGACAAGGCCACCAGCCTAGTCTGCAGGGACAAGGCCACCGGCCGAGTCTGCAGGGACAAGGACACCGGCCTAGTCTGCAGGGACAAGGCCAACCGTCTAGTCTGCAGGGACAAGGCCACCAGCCTAGTCTGCAGGGACAAGGCCACCAGCCTAGTCTGCAGGGACAAGGCCACCAGCCTAGTCTGCAGGGACAAGGCCACCAGCCTAGTCTGCAGGGACAAGGCCACCAGCCTAGTCTGCAGGGACAAGGCCACCGGTCTAGTCTGCAGGGACAAGGCCACCAGTCTAGTCTGCAGGGACAAGGCCACCAGTCTAGTCTGCAGGGACAAGGCCACCAGTCTAGTCTGCAGGGACAAGGCCACCATTCTAGTCTGCGGGGACAAGGCCACCGGTCGAGTCTGCAGGGACAAGGCCACCGGTCGAGTCTGCAGGGACAAGGCCACCGGTCGAGTCTGCAGGGACAAGGCCACCGGTCGAGTCTGCAGGGACAAGGCCACCGGCCTAGTCTACAGGGACAAGGCCAACAGTCTAGTCTGCAGGGACAAGGCCAACCGTCTAGTCTGCAGGGACAAGGCCAACCGTCTAGTCTGCAGGGACAAGGCCAACAGCCTAGTCTGCAGGGACAAGGCCAACCGTCTAGTCTGCAGGGACAAGGCCACCAGTCTAGTCTGCAGGGACAAGGCCAACCGTCTAGTCTGCAGGGACAAGGCCAACCGCCTAGTCTGCAGGGACAAGGCCAACAGCCTAGTCTGCAGGGACAAGGCCAACAGTCTAGTCTACTGGGACAAGGCCAACAGTCTAGTCTGCAGGGACAAGGCCAACCGTCTAGTCTGCAGGGACAAGGCCACCAGTCTAGTCTGCAGGGACAAGGCCAACCGTCTAGTCTGCAGGGACAAGGCCAACAGTCTAGTCTACAGGGACAAGGCCAACAGTCTAGTCTGCAGGGACAAGGCCAACCTTCTACACCCCCCCCCCCCCCAATCGATCAGCACTAATGGTTGCCCCCTCTGAACCACCGATTCAGTAGACTAAAGACAAACACGTTACTAATGAATAATCTACTAATAATCTATTTAACAGTGAGATGTCCCCCTGTCTGTCACGCAGACGGCCGGCTGGTGATTAACACAACATAATTACTAATGACTGAGACACTCCCACAGTACTACTGGTCCAACAGGCATCGCTGTACATCGACCTCTCTCACAAGTCCGTACCACTCCTTGATCTTGTGAAAAGCTACCATTTGAGGGAGACATTTCAAGCTCAGGAGTGAGGTCACTCCCAAATCCCAAACTCTGTTCCAATGGACAGTGGAGGGAGGGGTTGAAACCATTACAGGAAGCTCCAAGGCAACACTCCTCAAGTACCTGAACTGAAGCGATAGGACACCGCGGGAAGCGATAGGACACAGCGGGATGCGATAGGACACAGCGGGATGCGATAGGACACAGCGGGAAGCGATAGGACACAGCGGGAAGCGATAGGACACAGCGGGAAGCGATAGGACACAGCGGGAAGCGATAGGACACAGCGGGATGCGATAGGACACAGCGGGATGCGATAGGACACAGCGGGATGCGATAGGACACAGCGGGATGCGATAGGACACAGCGGGAAGCGATAGGACACAGCGGGATGCGATAGGACACAGCGGGAAGCGATAGGACACAGCGGGAAGCGATAGGACACAGCGGGATGCGATAGGACACAGCGGGATGCGATAGGACACAGCGGGAAGCGATAGGACACAGCGGGAAGCGATAGGACACAGCGGGAAGCGATAGGACACAGCGGGAAGCGATAGGACACAGCGGGATGCGATAGGACACAGCGGGATGCGATAGGACACAGCGGGAAGCGATAGGACACAGCGGGAAGCGATAGGACACAGCGGGAAGCGATAGGACACAGCGGGAAGCGATAGGACACAGCGGGAAGACAACTGTAGTATGACTAGGCCTACCTCTTCCTGTGGAAGTATTGACCTAACAGCTGGTACGACGGTTCTTTGGTCTCCTCTAAGTCGCTGCTTCTTTCTTTACGTCTGAAAGAGAGAGCGGGCATGTAGGACTGTCTGAGCTGGGCCAGGGAGAACCAGTAGGACTGTCTGAGCCGGGCCAGGGAGAACCAGTAGGACTGTCTGAGCCGGGCCAGGGAGAACCAGTAGGACTGTCTGAGCCGGGCCAGGGTGAACCAGTAGGACTGTCTGAGCCGGGCCAGGGTGAACCAGTAGGACTGTCTGAGCCGGGCCAGGGTGAACCAGTAGGACTGTCTGAGCCGGGCCAGGGAGAACCACTAGGACTGTCTGAGCCGGGCCAGGGAGAACCACTAGGACTGTCTGAGCCGGGCCAGGGAGAACCAGTAGGGCTGTCTGAGCCGGGCCAGGGAGAACCAGTAGGGCTGTCTGAGCCGGGCCAGGGAGAACCCTGGGCCAGGGAGAACCAGTAGGACTGTCTGAGCTGGGCCAGGGTGAACCAGTAGGACTGTTTGAGCTGGGCCAAGGAGAACCAGTAGGACTGTCTGAGCTGGGCCAGGGAGGACCAGTAGGACTGTCTGAGCTGGGCCAGGGAGAACCAGTAGGACTGTCTGAGCTGGGCCAGGGAGAACCAGTAGGACTGTCTGAGCCGGGCCAGGGAGAACCAGTAGGACTGTCTGAGCCGGGCCAGGGAGAACCAGTAGGACTGTCTGAGCCGGGCCAGGGAGAACCAGTAGGACTGTCTGAGCCGGGCCAGGGAGAACCAGTAGGACTGTCTGAGCCGGGCCAGGGAGAACCAGTAGGACTGTCTGAGCCGGGCCAGGGTGAACCAGTAGGACTGTCTGAGCTGGGCCAGGGTGAACCAGTAGGACTGTCTGAGCTGGGCCAGGGAGAACCAGTAGGACTGTCTGAGCTGGGCCAGGGAGAACCAGTAGGACTGTCTGAGCTGGGCCAGGGTGAACCAGGGTTAGAAATACAACATAACTACAACAGTCATTCCTGGGAGAGCTGGGCATAGAAATAGAATCAATGACTTCTAAGGTTCAAAGTCATTCTATTTCTGAGAAGTTACGTGCTCCTTCGTACAAAGGCCAACACCAACACAGACACTATTCTGATCCAGCCTTCCATACAGTTCATATCATTGAATTCATCGTACATTAGCCTGAGCGCCAGTCTGTTTGTGCTCTCATGTTAACTCCACTCATTGTCATGCCAAACATGAGAAATAAAGTTGGCAATAGCACAAACAGATCTGGGACCAGGCTAATGATACCAGAGCTCCTGAAACAGACCTCTGCCTTCTGTACAAGGAGCAGGCTACTCCTTCCTGTCTGTCTGCTTGTCAACCATCTGGTCCTTCCTGTCTGTCTGCCTGTCAACCAACTGGTCCTTCCTTCCTGTCTGTCTGTCTGTCTGTCTGTCTGTCTGGTCAACCACCTGGTCCTTCCTGTCTGTCTGTCTGTCAACCAACTGGTCTTTCCTGTCTGTCTGTCTGTCTGTCTGTCTGTCAACCAACTGGTCCTTCCTGTCTGTCTGTCTGTCTGTCTACCAACTGGTCCTTCCTGTCTGTCTGCCTGTTTGTCTGTCAACCAACTGGCCCATCCTGTCTGTCTGCCTGTCTGTGTCAACCAACTGGTCCTTCCTGTCTGTCTGTCTGTCTGTCTACCAACCAACTGGTCCTTCCTGTCTGCCTGTCTACCAACTGGTCCTTCCTTCCTTCCTGTCTGTCTACCAACTGGTCCTTCCTGTCTGTCTGCCTGCCTGTCTGTCTGTCTGTCAACCAACCGGTCTTTCCTGTCTGTCTGCCTGCCTGTCTGTCTGTCAACCAACTGGTCCTTCCTGTCTGTCTGCCTGTCTGTCTGTCTGTCTGTCTGCCTGTCTGCCTGTCAACCAACTGGTCCTTCCTGTCTGTCTGTCTACCAACTGGTCCTTCCTTCCTGTCTGTCTGTCTGTCTGTCTGTCTGTCTGTCTAAAAACTGGTCCTTCCTGTCTGTCTGTCTCTGTCTGTCAACCAACTGGTCCTTCCTGTCTGTCTGCCTGCCTGCCTGTCAACCAACTGGTCCTTCCTGTCTGTCTGCCTGCCTGCCTGTCAACCAACTGGTCCTTCCTGTCTGTCTGCCTGCCTGCCTGTCAACCAACTGGTCCTTCCTGTCTGTCTGTCTGTCTGTCTGGCTGGCTGCCTGTCAACCAAGGACTAGTTGGTTGGGTATGATGGACAGGAAGGACTAGTTGGTTGGGTATGATGGACAGGAAGGACTAGTTGGTTGGGTATGATGGACTAGTTGGTTGGGTATGATGGACAGGAAGGACTAGTTGGTTGGTATGATGGACAGGAAGGACTAGTTAGTTGGGTATGATGGACAGGAAGGACTAGTTAGTTGGGTATGATGGACAGGAAGGACTAGTTGGTTGGGTATGATGGACTAGTTGGTTGGGTATGATGGACTAGTTGGTTGGGTATGATGGACAGGAAGGACTAGTTGGTTGGTATGATGGACAGGAAGGACTAGTTAGTTGGGTATGATGGACAGGAAGGACTAGTTGGTTGGGTATGATGGACTAGTTGGTTGGGTATGATGGACTAGTTGGTTGGGTATGATGGACAGGAAGGACTAGTTAGTTGGGTATGATGGACAGGAAGGACTAGTTAGTTGGGTATGATGGACAGGAAGGACTAGTTAGTTGGGTATGATGGACAGGAAAGACCAGTATGTCATATCAACCAAGTCATGGTACTACAGTGCCAGTGTTACTGAACGAGGAGAGTAGCATGGAGTCTTTCCATCACTATGTCACTGAGCAGTGTAAGGTAAGAGATGACCTTTCACCTATAGCATGACAGGTTCCTTCACAGTCATAAATCATGGCTGACAGAGAATGGCAGATCAGAGCAGAGCAGTTACCATTCCCAAAGGGTTTTGGTCAAAAGTAGTGCACCATGGGAAAACGGTGCCATTTGGAACACAGAGTATGAGGGATGAATGCAGTCTCCTCTTCTCTGCTGACCCATCAATCCTCCTGCTCCTCCGTATGTGTGTAATACGACATTTAGTCACTCTGCTCTCTCTTCTGCACTTAGCCAATAGGAATTTAGTTTAGCTCCAACTGCACTATATTTCAATATGTACTCAAGCTCTTCAAAACGGTGTTATAAAGTTCATAATTAAAAAATGTACACTAATAACATGTCATATATAATGTTCTGGATATGAGTTAACAGAATATAGTGGAGCCGGAATTCAAATCCTCATGCATATTAGTACCACACACGCGTGGCGCTTATGCTCTACAGTCCTACAGTATCCCGATCTCACCTGAGATTTTCTACATCTTCTTCCAGCCCAACAGCCATTAAAAGCTTCTATTAAGAACACACACAGGCCCGGTAGTGCCTCTAGTCTCAGCCTCGTAGTGGTGCTGCCTGGGCTCAAAGCAAGGCAGATCGCTAAAAGAGGGGACTTCACTTTTAACTTGAGTATCCCCCGTCTCCACGACTGTCAAACGTGTTCTTTTTTAAAGCAGAGATCTTAAAAGACAGTTGGGTTTAATGATGTGTGAGGAAGGATGACTCCGATATATATATATTTCGGTTAGATGTGCAAGCTGAGCTCTCTGGAGACCTTGATGTTATTGATTTGAAATTCATATCAAAGTAAGAGTTTGATATGAATTGATATGAATCTCTTCAGCAGAAACTTGAGGGGGTATTAAAATAGCAACATGTTAGCTACTTTGAAGAGGAACAGAACAATGTCTTTGGTGTGTTGACATGATGAATATCCCCAAGACTTACATATTTCCATTCTTGAAAGGCATTTGGGAGCAAACTGAGTCTTTGTAAACTGTGTCAGTATGAGAAAAAAAAAAACTAAATAAGCATCTACATATTACATTAACCTCTATTCAATGATTGATAATTCTGGTAAGAACTAGGGTCAAGTGTACTACTACATGGTAGCTGAATAAACCCAGTATTCATTGAAACGACGCGGATGTGTTAGGAAGTATCGTGCCTACATGGAATGCTGCACCGCGCCTGCGCAGACAGGCTCTGCTGAACCAGCGGAACACATTGTTTTTTTGACAAGTAAAAGACAGTCTTGTTTACACGTCAGGCTTGACAGGTGTGTCGCTTCTCTAGACTACGGCAGTCTCAACAAAACTATTCAAATGATGAATAATGAAACTATTATGGGGGAGAAGAAACAAATAATACACGTTGTCCCGGAGCTCAAACATTCTCTTCCGTAATGGTCATACAGGCCACCTCGCAGAATGCACTTCAGACGCAATGTTACACACCGACACAATCCAATTCAGAAACTGTCTCGTACTACGTTCTTTACTTCAAACTACTGCTACAAAATGTCGTTGTAAAAGGTAACAAGTTCGCTTCGTGGTGTAAAGAAACTCTCGACCCCCTTCCTTTCAGAGCGGGGAGCCCTCGACTTCCAACTCAGCTACAGGAACAACCATCACCTCAAAGAGGAACAAACATTTAGCTATTTGTTCTGCATTCTTTACATAAAAACGAACCACATGGCATCAAAATCTAAATTTCTATCATCTCCTATGTTCAAATATACAAATCTGAAACGGGTTTCTCTTACCTCGGCTTTCTAGGAATCAACAGTTCCAGAATCCCACTGAGAAAGTGAAACTTATTTCCCCCAAATCTGACTGGCAGGCAGTGACGTCAGAGCTGGAATCACCACCGGTCAGAGAGTCAGTGGAGATGTTTGTCCATGTAAGGCAGTCATATTCCCGTGTAATGGAGTACTTTGTCCATGTAAGGCAATAATTAGTCCATGTAGGCTGTAATTAATCCATGTAAGGTGGTAATTCATCCATGTCAACTGTAATTAATCCATGTAAACTGTAATTAATCCATGTAAACTGTAATTAATCCATGTCAACTGTAATTAATCCATGTAAACTGTAATTAATCCATGTCAACTGTAATTAATCCATGTCAACTGTAATTAATCAATGTAAACTGCAATTAATCCATGTCAACTGTAATTAATCCATGTAAACTGTAATTAATCCATGTAGGCAGACATTAATCCATGTAAAGTGGTAATTAATCCATGTAAACTGTAATTAATCCATGTAAGCAGTCATTAATTCATGTAATCAGGCATTAATCCATGTTTAGCAATGAATAGATATTTTGATCAAAACAGATCGTAAAACATTTCAAATGCAGCATGAGTGCTTTTTCATTCATGACATGTTTTCAAATAGTGCCCGTTGTGTTGTGCTGTGTTGTACTGTATTGTGTTGTGTTGTGCTGTATTGTGTTGTGCTGTGTTGTGTTGTGCTGTATTGTGTTGTGCTGTGGTGTGTTGTGCTGTGTTGTCTTGTGCTGTGTTGTGCTGTGTTGTCTTGTGCTGTGTTGTGCTGTGCTGTGTTGTGTTGTGTTGTCTTGTGCTGTGTTGTGCTGTGCTGTGTTGTGTTGTGTTGTGTTGTGTTGTGTTGTCCTGTGCTGTGTTGTGCTGTGTTGTGCTGTGCTGTGTTGTGCTGTGCTGTGCTGTGTTGTGCTGTGCTGTGTTGTGCTGTGCTGTGTTGTGTTGTGTTGTGTTGTGTTGTCCTGTGCTGTACTGTGTTGTGCTGTACTGTGCTGTACTGTGTTGTGCTGTATTGTGTTGTGCTGTACTGTGCTGTGCTGTACTGTGCTGTGCTGTGTTGTCCTGTGCTGTACTGTGTTGTGCTGTACTGTGTTGTGTTGTGTTGTCTTGTGTTGTGCTGTGTTGTGTTGTGCTGTGCTGTCCTGTGCTGTGCTGTGCTGTGCTGTGCTGTGTTGTGCTGTGCTGTGCTGTGCTGTGCTGTGCTGTACTGTGTTGTGCTGTACTGTGTTGTGCTGTGTTGTGTTGTCTTGTGTTGTCCTGTGCTGTCCTGTGCTGTGTTGTGCTGTGCTGTGCTGTGTTGTGTTGTGCTGTGCTGTGCTGTGTTGTGCTGTGCTGTGCTGTACTGTGCTGTGCTGTGCTATGCTGTGCTGTGTTGTGTTGTCCTGTGTTGTGCTGTGTTGTGCTGTGTTGTGCTGTGTTGTCCTGTGTTGTGTTGTGCTGTGTTGTCCTGTGTTGTGCTGTGTTGTGTTGTGCTGTGTTGTGTTGTCCTGTGCTGTACTGTACTGTGCTGTACTGTGTTGTGCTGTGTTGTGTTGTGTTGTGTTGTCCTGTGCTGTACTGTACTGTGCTGTACTGTGTTGTGCTGTGTTGTGTTGTGTTGTCCTGTGCTGTACTGTACTGTGCTGTGTTGTCCTGTCCTGTGTTGTGCTGTGTTGTGCTGTGTTGTCCTGTGTTGTGTTGTGCTGTGTTGTCCTGTGTTGTGCTGTGGTGTGGTGTGGTGTGTTGTGTTGTGCTGTGTTGTCCTGTGTTGTGCTGTGTTGTCCTGTGTTGTGCTGTGCTGTGCTGTGCTGTGCTGTGTTGTCCTGTCCTGTGCTGTGCTGTGCTGTGCTGTGTTGTGCTGTGCTGTCCTGTCCTGTCCTGTCCTGTCCTGTGCTGTGCTGTGTTGTGTTGTGCTGTGTTGTCCTGTCCTGTGCTGTGCTGTGCTGTGCTGTGTTGTCCTGTCCTGTGCTGTGCTGTGTTGTGCTGTGTTGTGCTGTGCTGTGCTGTGTTGTCCTGTCCTGTCCTGTGCTGTGCTGTGCTGTGTTGTCCTGTCCTGTGCTGTGCTGTGCTGTGTTGTCCTGTCCTGTGCTGTGCTGTGCTGTGCTGTGTTGTCCTGTCCTGTGCTGTGCTGTGCTGTGTTGTGTTGTGCTGTGCTGTGTTGTCCTGTCCTGTGTTGTGCTGTGCTGTGTTGTGCTGTGCTGTGCTGTGCTGTCCTGTGCTGTGCTGTGTTGTCCTGTCCTGTGTTGTCCTGTGCTGTGTTGTGCTGTGTTGTGTTGTCCTGTGCTGTGTTGTGCTGTGTTGTGCTGTGTTGTCCTGTGCTGTGTTGTGTTGTGTTGTCCTGTCCTGTGTTGTGCTGTACTGTGCTGTGTTGTCCTGTCCTGTGTTGTGCTGTACTGTGCTGTGTTGTCCTGTGCTGTGTTGTGCTGTGTTGTCCTGTGCTGTGTTGTGTTGTGTTGTGTTGTCCTGTCCTGTGTTGTGCTGTACTGTGCTGTGTTGTCCTGTCCTGTGTTGTGCTGTGCTGTGTTGTGCTGTGCTGTGCTGTGCTGTGTTGTCCTGTCCTGTGTTGTGCTGTGCTGTGCTGTCCTGTGCTTTGCTGTGTTGTGTTGTGTTGTCCTGTGCTGTGTTGTGCTGTGTTGTGTTGTCCTGTGCTGTGTTGTGTTGTGTTGTCCTGTGTTGTGCTGTACTGTGTTGTGCTGTGTTGTGCTGTGCTGTGCTGTGTTGTGCTCCGCCCTAGGAGACTCACGGCCGGATGTGATACAGCCTGGGAGGCTGACATTTTTAACAAATATATTTATTTGGTTAATTCAGATTTTTCACGGGGTACTGCAGCATGCTCAACACCCCTACTTCCCACAGCTATGCTTACATGGATTAATGACCGCTTACATGGATTAATGACTGCTTACATGGAGTAATGACTGCTTACATTGATTAATGGCTGCTTACATGGATTAATGACTGCCTCATGGATTAATTACGGTTTACACGTATTAATGACTGCCTGCATTGAGTAATGACTGCTTACATGGATTAATGACTGCTTACATGGATTAATGACCGCTTACATGGATTACTGGCTGCTTACATGGATTAATGACTGCTTACATTGATTAATGGCTGCTTACATGGATTAATGACTGCTTCATGGATTAATTACGGTTTACACGTATTAATGACTGCCTGCATTGAGTAATGACTGCTTACATGGATTAATGACTGCTTACATGGATTAATGACCGCTTACATGGATTACTGGCTGCTTACATGGATTAATGACTGCTTACATTGATTAATGGCTGCTTACATGGATTAATGACTGCTTCATGGATTAATTACGGTTTACACGTATTAATGACTGCCTACATTGATTAATGACTGCTTACATTGATTAATTACCGCTTACATTGATTCATTACTGCTTACATGGACTAATTACTGCCTTACATTGACTAATTGCGGCTTACATGTATTAATCACTGCTTGCATGGATTAATTACGGCTTCCGTGGATAAATTACTGCTTACTTGGATTAATTACTGCCTTACATGGACTAATGACTGCCTTACATGGACTAAGGACTGCCTTACATGGACTAATGACTGCCTTACATGGACTAATGACTGCCTTACATGGACTAATTACTGCCTTACATGGACTAATGACTGCCTTACATGGACTAAGGACTGCCTTACATGGACTAATGACTGCCTTACATGGACTAATGACTGCCTTACATGGACTAATTACTGCCTTACATGGACAAAGTACTCCATTACACGGGCATTTTCAAAATGAACCTTATTCACCTTTGTGAGCGCACAGTAAGCCATATCAGACAGGGCTGGATTCTGGTTTCTGCTTCACCACGTATGTTTGCCATGCAAAACAGTTTGCATGTCCTGGATTCAATGCAAATCGTGATAACAGTGCAAGGATCCTTGATTTGGTGCATTCTAATTCGCCGTACAATAAAGCAGTGTTATAATAATTTGTCTCACTTCGTTTTTAGTCCCAGATGGCACCCTATTCCCGACGTAGTGCACTACTTTTTTTTACCAGAGCCCTATGTGATGCAGTCTGACTGTCTGATTCCACAGCTAGGGTAGCAGGGGGAGAGAATCAGTCTGACTCTCTGATTCCACAGATAGGGTAACAGGGGGAGAGAATCAGTCTGACTCTCTGATTCCACAGCTAGGGTAACAGGGGGAGAGAATCAGTCTGACTCTCTGATTCCACAGATAGGGTAACAGGGGGAGAGAATCAGTCTGACTCTCTGATTCCACAGATAGGGTAACAGGGGGAGAGAATCAGTCTGACTCTCTGATTCCACAGCTAGGGTAACAGGGGGAGAGAATCAGTCTGACTCTCTGATTCCACAGCTAGGGTAACAGGGGGAGAGAATCAGTCTGACTCTCTGATTCCACAGCTAGGGTAACTGAGGGAGATTATTTATTTTTATTTTTTATTTCACCTTTATTTAACCAGGTAGGCTAGTTGAGAACAAGTTCTCATTTGCAACTGCGACCTGGCCAAGATAAAGCATAGCAGTGTGAACAGACAACAACACAGTTACCCATGGAGTAAACAATAAACAAGTCAATAACATGGTAGAAAAAAAAGAGAATCTATATACAATGTGTGCAAAAGGCATGAGGTAGGCAATAAATCGAGTAATTACAATTTAGCAGATTAACACTGGAGTGATAAATCATCAGATGATCATGTGCAAGAAGAGATACTGGTGTGCAAAAGAGCAGAAAAGTAAATAAATAAAAGCAGTATGGGGGGTGAGGTAGGTAAATTGGGTGGGTAGTTTACAGATGGACTATGTACAGCTGCAGCGATCGGTTAGCTGCTCGGATAGCAGATTTTTAAAGTTGTTGAGGGAGATAAAAGTCTCCAACTTCAGAGATTTTTGCAATTCGTTCCAGTCGCAGGCAGCAGAGAACTGGAAGGAAAGGCGTCCAAATGAGGTTTTGGCTTTAGGGATGATCAGTGAGATACACCTGCTGGAGCGCGTGCTACGGGTGGGTGTAGCCATCGTGACCAGTGAACTGAGATAAGGCGGCACTTTACCTAGCATAGCCTTGTAGATGACCTGGAGCCAGTGGGTCTGACGACGAACATGTAGGGAGGGCCAGCCGACTAGGGCATACAGGTCGCAGTGGTGGGTCGTATAAGGTGCTTTAGTAACAAAACGGATGGCACTGTGATAAACTGCATCCAGTTTGCTGAGTAGAGTATTGGACGCTATTTTGTAGATGACATCGCCGAAGTCGAGGATCGGTAGGATAGTCAGTTTTACTAGGGTAAGTTTGGCGGCGTGAGTGAAGGAGGATTTGTTGCGGAATAGAAAGCCGACTCTAGATTTGATTTTGGATTGGAGATGTTTGATACGAGTCTGGAAGGAGAGTTTGCAGTCTAGCCAGACACCTAGGTACTTATAGATGTCCACATATTCTAGGTCGGAACCGTCCAGGGTGGTGATGCTAGTCGGGCATGCGGGTGCAGGCAGCGAACGGTTGAAAAGCATGCATTTGGTTTTACTAGCGTTTAAGAGCAGTTGGAGGCCACGGAAGGAGTGTTGTATGGCATTGAAGCTCGTTTGGAGGTTAGATAGCATAGTGTCCAAGGAAGGGCCGGAAGTATACAGAATGGTGTCGTCTGCATAGAGGTGGATCAGGGAATCGCCCGCAGCAAGAGCAACATCATTGATGTATACAGAGAAAAGAGTCGGCCCGAGAATTGAACCCTGTGGTACCCCCATAGAGACTGCCAGAGGACCGGACAACATGCCCTCCGATTTGACACACTGAACTCTGTCTGCAAAGTAGTTGGTGAACCAGGCAAGGCAGTCATTAGAAAAACCGAGGCTACTGAGTCTGCCGATAAGAATATGGTGATTGACAGAGTCGAAAGCCTTGGCCAGGTCGATGAAGACGGCTGCACAGTACTGTCTTTTATCGATGGCGGTTATGACATCGTTTAGTACCTTGAGCGTGGCTGAGGTGCACCCGTGACCGGCTCGGAAACCGGATTGCACAGCGGAGAAGGTACGGTGGGATTCGAGATGGTCAGTGATCTGTTTGTTGACTTGGCTTTCGAAGACCTTAGATAGGCAGGGCAGGATGGATATAGGTCTGTAACAGTTTGGGTCCAGGGTGTCTCCCCCTTTGAAGAGGGGGATGACCGCGGCAGCTTTCCAATCCTTGGGGATCTCAGATGATACGAAGGAGAGGTTGAACAGGCTGGTAATAGGGGGTGCGACAATGGCGGCGGACAGTTTCAGAAATAGGGGGTCCAGATTGTCAAGCCCAGCTAATTTGTATGGGTCCAGGTTTTCCAGCTCTTTCAGAACATCTGCTATCTGGATATGGGTAAAGGAGAAGCTGGGGAGGCTTGGGCGAGTAGCAGCGGGGGGGGGGGGGGGGGGGGGGCTGTTGGCCAAGGTTGGAGTCGCCAGGAGGAAGGCATGGCCAGCCATTGAGAAATGTTTGTTGAAGTTTTCGATTATCTTGGACTTATCAGTGGTGACCGTGTTACCTAGCCTCAGTGAAGTGGGCAGCTGGGAGGAGGTGCTCTTGTTTTCCATGGACTTTACAGTATCCCAGAACTTTTTGGAGTTAGAGCTACAGGGTGCAAATTTCTGCTTGAAAAAGCTGGCCTTTGCTTTCCTCACTGACTGCGTGTATTGGTTCCTGACTTCCCTGAACAGTTGCATATCGCGGGGGCTCTTCGATGCTATTGCAGTTCGCCACAGGATGTTTTTGTGCTGGTCGAGGGCAGTCAGGTCTGGAGTGAACCAAGGGCTATATCTATTCTTGGTTCTGCATTTTTTGAACGGAGCATGCTGGTCTAATATGGTGAGGAAGTAACTTTTAAAGAATGACCAGGCATCCTCAACTGATGGGATGAGGTCAATATCCTTCCAGGGTACCCGGGCCAGGTCGATTAGAAAGGCCTGCTCGCAGAAGTGTTTTAGGGAGCGTTTGACAGTGATGAGGGGTGGTCGTTTGGCCGCGGACCCGTGGCGGATACAGGCAATGAGGCAGTGATCGCTGAGATCTTGATTGAAGACAGCAGAGGTGTATTTGGAGGGCAAGTTGGTCAGGATAATGTCTATTAGGGTGCCCATGTTTACGGATTTAGGGTTGTACCTGGTGGGTTCCTTGATGATTTGAGTGAGATTGAGGGCATCAAGCTTAGATTGTAGGACTGCCGGGGTGTTAAGCATATCCCAGTTTAGGTCACCTAACAGAACAAACTCTGAAGCTAGATGGGGAGCGATCAATTCACAGATGGTGTCCAGGGCACAGCTGGGAGCTGAGGGGGGTCGGTAGCAGGCGGCAACAGTGAGAGACTTATTTCTGGCGAGATTAATTTTTAAAATTAGAAGTTCGAACTGTTTGGGCATAGACCTGGAAAGTATGACAGAACTTTGCAGGCTATCTCTGCAGTAGATTGCAACTCCTCCCCCTTTGGCAGTTCTATCTTGACGGTAAGTGTTATAGTTGGGTATGGAAATCTCAGAATTTTTGGTGGCCTTCCTAAGCCAGGATTCGGAAACGGCAAGGACATCAGGGTTGGCAGAGTGTGCTAAAGCGGTGAGTAAGGCAAACTTAGGGAGGAGGCTTCTGATGTTGACATGCATAAGGCCAAGGCTTTTTCGATCACAGAAGTCAACAAATGAGGGTGATTGGGGACATGCAGGGCCTGGGTTTACCTCCACATCACCCGAGGAACAGAGGAGTAGTAGGATGAGGGTGCGGCTAAAGGCTATCAAAACTGGTCGCCTAGAGCGTTGGGGACAAGGAATAAAAGGAGCAGATTTATGGGCGTGGTAGAATTAGATTCTGGGCATAATGTGCAGACCAGGGTATGGTGGGGCACGGGTACAGCGGAGGCAAGCCCAGGCACTGGGTGATGATAAGAGAGGTTGTATCTCTGGACATGCTGGTCTCAATGGGTGAGGTCACCGCAAGTGTGGGGGGTGGGACAAAGGAGGTATCAGAGGTACGGAGAGTGGAACTACGGGGTCCCTTGCAAACCAAAACAATCATAACTAGCCTGAACAACAGTATACAAGGCATATTGATATTTGAGAGAGACATACAATAAGGCATAAAGTGATTGCAGGTCTTGATTGGGAGAGCTAGCTAAAACAGGTGAGGCAACAGCAGCTAGTCAGCTAACACAGCAACAGCAGGTAAAAATGGCGACGACCAGGCAGACAGGGTCGGATTAACTACACACAGATCCTGAGTTAAAGCACAGAGCCGACAGATAAAACACAAATAAACGGAATGGAGTACCGTGAATTAATGGACAGTCAAGCAGGCATCAGCTATGTAGCCGAGTGATCATAGTGTCCAGGGGGCAGCCGTAGATGGAGCAGTGAGGCCTCCACTAAGCTAGCCCGCGGCGTTTAAAGTTAGTAGCCCGGGGGGGTGGTCTGCTCAGACGGAGGCCGGTTGAGGGCACAGCGGATGGGGTATTTGTCTGCAGACCAGACGTGGTCGTGTCGACAGAGAATCCAAGCCGGATGGCGGTGGCGAAAGAGAGGTTGTGAGTTGTAGAATTGTGTTTGCTAACTGGTGCTAGCTTCGTGATTCAGACAGCTAGTCATGGGTAGCAAGCTAGCAGAAGATGGAGGTCTGTTTTTAGCCACGCCGTGCAATTCCGTCGGTAGATTAGTGGGGTTCCGTGTGGTAGAGGGTACCAATCCAATTGTCAAAATAGTTATAGTGGCCTAAGAAGATTGTTCGATAGACCTGTTCAGATAGCAGCCGATATGCTCAAGACAGCTAACGATTAGCGGGCCGCAGTTAGCATATGGACGTTCAGGTTACGTCGCGATGGAGGGGCCAGTTGAAATACTCCCTCGGGCAGATAACGTCGGTATCCCAGTCGTGAAGGCCCGGTATGGCTCCGCATTGGCAGTAAAACGGGTCCGGATAGGTGATTGTAGCCCAGGAGTGGCTGATGGAACTCTTCAGCTGGCTAGCTCCGGGATAATTGGTGTTTGCTCCGGAATTGATGTTAGCCGATAGTCACTCGGATAGCAGCTAGTTAGCTGCAAGATCCAGGTGTAAATGTCCAGAGCTTGCGGTAAAAATCCGGGGATATGGAGAGAAAATAGGTCTGGTATGCTCTGGTCTGAGTCGCGTTGTACAAAACTGGCAATAGTTTTCCGAGCTAAAGGATAGCTGATGAGCGCTAGCTGTGGTTAGCTGAACTACTAACGTTAGCTTGTGAGCTGGCTAACTTCTGGCTAGCTTCTGTTGTAGATTTCGGATACGAGGTGAATAATACTTTTGAGGAAAAAAAACAGATCCGCACCACATTTGGTGAGGTGGGTTGCAGGAGAGTGTTTTGAAGTTGAGTTTTTAAGAAGAAAAAAAAATATATATAAAAAGATATGCGAAGAAAAATATATAACATATATATACACGGGACAAGACGAGGACAAAGGACATCTGACTGCTACGCCATCTTGGATCAGTCTGACTCTCTGATTCTGTTACGATCGTGTGGCGGATTAACGGACCAAAATGCAGCAGTTGGAAAATATGCCATCTTCTTTTATTATAACACGAAGATGAACACGACACAAAAACACTTTAACAAAACAACAAAATAACAAAACGACCGTGAAGCTACAAACGTTATGCACATACAAACAGGCTACAAACGTTCTTACATAGACAACGCTAGACATATACACTCAACACAAAACCATCTACTACACCCCATAACCCCTTTACCAAATAAACACCCAAAACCAACAAAACATAAACATTACCCATGTCACACCCTGACCTAACTAAAATAATAAAGAAAACAAAGAATAATAAGGCCAGGGCGTGACATAACCCCCCCCTTGAGGCGCGAACTCCGGGCGCACCATACACAGTCTAGGGGAGGGTCTGGGTGGGCTCCCCTCCACGGTGGCGGCTCCGGCTCTGGTCGTAGTCCCCACGTCACCACAGTACCTAACCACCTCCTAGGCTTCCTCCAAACGACCCCCCTCCACATTAACCCCATTGCATTAAGGGGGAGTTCCGGACTAAGGGACAGCTCCGGACTAAGGACCAGTACCAGGGTAAGGGGCAGTACCAGGATAAGGGGCAGTACCAGGGTAAGGGGCAGCACCAGGGTAAGGGGCAGCACCAGGGTAAGGGGCAGCACCAGGGTAAGGGGCAGCTCCAGGGTAAGGGGCAGCTCCGGACTGAGGAATGGCAGCTCCGGACTGAGGGACTGCAGCTCCGGACTGAGGGACTGCAGCTCCGGACTGAGGGACGGCCCATGGCTGGCTGACAGATCTGGCTGCTCATGGCTGGCTAACGGATCTGGCTGCTCATGGCTGGCTAACTGATCTGGCTGCTCATGGCTGGCTGACGGATCTGGCTGCTCATGGCTGGCTGACGGATCTGGCTGCTCATGGCTGGCTGACGGATCTGGCTGCTCATGGCTGGCTGACGGATCTGGCTGCTCATGGCTGGCTGACGGATCTGGCTGCTCATGGCTGGCTGACGGATCTGGCTGCTCATGGCTAGCTGACGGATCTGGCTGCTCATGGCTAGCTGACGGATCTGGCTGCTCATGGCTAGCTGACGGATCTGGCTGCTCATGGCTAGCTGACGGATCTGGCTGCTCATGGCTAGCTGACGGATCTGGCTGCTCATGGCTAGCTGACGGATCTGGCTGCTCATGGCTAGCTGACGGATCTGGCTGCTCATGGCTGGCTGACTGATCTGGCTGCTCCTGCCTGGTTGGCGGCTCTGGCAGATCCTGTCTGGTTGGCGGCTCTGGCAGATCCTGTCTGGTTGGCGGCTCTGGCAGATCCTGTCTGGTTGGCGGCTCTGGCAGATCCTGTCTGACGGACGGCTCTAGCGGCTCCTGTCTGGCTGGCGGCTCTAGCGGCTCCTGTCTGGCGGACGGCTCAGTGGGCTCATGGCAGACGGGCGGCTTTGCAGGCTCATGGCAGACGGGCGGCTTTGCAGGCTCATTGCAGACGGATGGCTCAGATGGCGCTGGGGAGACGGATGGCTCAGATGGCGCTGGGGAGACGGATGGCTCAGATGGCGCTGGGGAGACGAGCAGTTCAGTCAACGCTGTGCAGACGGCAGACTCCTGCCGGCTGAGGCGCACTGTAGGCCTGGTGCGTGGTGCCGGGACTGGTGGCACCGGGCTGGAGACACGCATCTCAGGGCTAGTGCGGGGAGCAGCAACAGGACGCACAGGACTCTGGGGACACACAGGAGGCTTGGTGCGTGGTTTAGACACTGGTGGTAAAGGGCTGGAGACACGCACCATATAGCTAGTGCGTGGAGGAGGCACTGGTGGTACTGGGTTGGGGCGAGGAGGTGGCGCCGGAAATACCGGACCGTGCAGGCGTACTGGCTCCCTTGAACGCCGAGCCTGCCCAACCTTACCTGGTTCTATGCTCCCCGTCGCCTGACCAGTGCGGGGAGGTGGAATAACCCGCACCGGCCTATGTAGGCGAACCGGGGACACCATGCGTAAGGCTGGTGCCATGTACGCCGGCCCGAGGAGACGCACTGGTGACCAGATGCGTTGGGCCGGCTTCATGACATATGGCTCAACGCTCAGTCTAGCCCGGCCGATACGTGGAGCTGCAATGTACCGAACCGGGCTATGCACGCGTACAGGAGACACCGTGCGCTCTACTGCGTAACACGGTGTCTGCCCGTACTCTCGCTCTCCACGGTAAGTACAGGAAGTAGGCGCAGGTTTCCTACCTGACTTCGCCACACTCCCTTTAAGGCCCCCCCCAAGAAATTTTTGGGTTGTACTCACGGGCTTCCAGCCTTGTCTCCGTGCTGCCTCCTCATATCGCCTCCTCTCGGCTTTCGCTGCCTCCAGCTCTTCACGAGGGAGGCGATATTCTCCAGGTTGATCCCAAGGCCCCTTACCATCCAGTATCTCCTCCCATGTCCAGAAATCCTTTGTGGTTAGGTCCTGTTGCCGCCTTCCATGCCGCTTGGTCCTATGGTGGGTAATTCTGTCACGATCGTGTGGCGGATTAACGGACCAAAATGCAGCAGTTGGAAAATATGCCATCTTCTTTTATTATAACACGAAGATGAACACGACACAAAAACACTTTAACAAAACAACAAAATAACAAAACGACCGTGAAGCTACAAACGTTGTGCACATACAAACAGGCTACAAACGTTCTTACAAAGACAACGCTAGACATATACACTCAACACAAAACCATCTACTACACCCCATAACCCCTTTACCAAATAAACACCCAAAACCAACAAAACATAAACATTACCCATGTCACACCCTGACCTAACTAAAATAATAAAGAAAACAAAGAATAATAAGGCCAGGGCGTGACAGATTCCACAGCTAGGGTAACAGGGGGAGAGAATCAGTTTGACTCTCTGATTCCACAGCTAGGGTAACGGGGAGAGAATCAGTCTGACTCTCTGATTCCACAGATAGGGTAACAGGGGGAGAGAATCAGTGACTCTCTGATTCCACAGATAGGGTAGCAGGGGGAGAGAATCAGTCTGACTCTCTGATTCCACAGATAGGGTAGCAGGGGGAGAGAATCAGTCTGACTCTCTGATTCCACAGATAGGGTAGCAGGGGGAGAGAATCAGTCTGACTCTCTGATTCCACAGCTAGGGTAACAGGGGGAGAGAATCAGTCTGACTCTCTGATTCCACAGATATGGTAACAGGGGGAGACAATCAGTCTGACTCTCTGATTCCACAGCTAGGGTAACAGGGGGAGAGAATCAGTCTGACTCTCTGATTCCACAGCTAGGGTAACAGGGGGAGAGAATCAGTCTGACTCTCTGATTCCACAGCCAAGGTAACAGGGGGAGAGAATCAGTCTGACTCTCTGATTCCACAGATAGGGTAACAGGGGGAGAGAATCAGTCTGACTCTGATTCCACAGATAGGGTAACAGAGGGAGAGAATCAGTCTGACTCTCTGATTCCACAGCTAGGGTAACAGGGGGAGAGAATCAGTCTGACTCTGATTCCACAGATAGGGTAACAGGGGGAGAGAATCAGTCTGACTCTCTGATTCCACAGATAGGGTAACAGGGGGAGAGAATCAGTCTGATTCTCTGATTCCACAGCTAGGGTAACAGGGGGAGAGAATCAGTCTGACTCTCTGATTCCACAGATAGGGTAACAGGGGGAGAGAATCAGTCTGAATATCTGATTCCACAGCTAGGGTAACAGGGGGAGAGAATCAGTCTGACTCTCTGATTCCACAGCTAGGGTAACAGGGGGAGAGAATCAGTCTGACTCTCTGATTCCACAGATAGGGTAACAGGGGGAGAGAATCAGTCTGACTCTCTGATTCCACAGATAGGGTAACAGGGGGAGAGAATCAGTCTGACTCTCTGATTCCACATATAGGGTAACAGGGGGAGAGAATCAGTCTGACTCTCTGATTCCACATATAGGGTAACAGGGGGAGAGAATCAGTCTGACTCTCTGATTCCACAGCTAGGGTAACAGGGGGAGAGAATCAGTCTGACTCTCTGATTCCACAGCTAGGGTAGCAGGGGGAGAGAATCAGTCTGACTCTCTGATTCCACAGATAGGGTAACAGGGGGAGAGAATCAGTCTGACTCTCTGATTCCACAGCTAGGGTAACAGAGGGAGAGAATCAGTCTGACTCTCTGATTCCACAGCTAGGGTAACAGGGGGAGAGAATCAGTCTGACTCTCTGATTCCACAGATAGGGTAACAGGGGGAGAGAATCAGTCTGACTCTCTGATTCCACAGCTAGGGTAACAGAGGGAGAGAATCAGTCTGACTCTCTGATTCCACAGCTAGGGTAGCAGGGGGAGAGATTCAGTCTGACTCTCTGATTCCACAGCTAGGGTAACAGAGGGAGAGAATCAGTCTGACTCTCTGATTCCACAGCTAGGGTAACAGGGGGAGAGATTCAGTCTGACTGTCTGATTCCACAGATAGGGTAGCAGGGGGAGAGAATCAGTCTGACTGTCTGTTTCCACAGCTAGGGTAACAGGGGGAGAGATTCAGTCTGACTCTCTGATTCCACAGATAGGGTAACAGGGGGAGAGATTCTGTCTGACTCTCTGATTCCACAGCTAGGGTAAAAGGGGGAGAGATTCAGTCTGACTCTCTGATTCCACAGCTAGGGTAACAGGGGGAGAGATTCAGTCTGACTCTCTGATTCCACAGCTAGGGTAACAGGGGGAGAGAATCAGTCTGACTCTCTGATTCCACAGATAGGGTAACAGGGGGAGAGAATCAGTCTGACTCTCTGATTCCACAGCTAGGGTAACTGGGGGAGAGAATCAGTCTGACTCTCTGATTCCACAGCTAGGGTAACGGGGGGAGAGAATCAGTCTGACTCTCTGATTCCACAGATAGGGTAACAGAGGGAGAGAATCAAGTTAAATACAGATATGCCACACTTTTTTTCTAGTCTTTGGATCATAACAGTGTTTGTCTCTCGTAGATTCTCCAAAACCACCGGCCGGTTGTGGGTTATCCTTGCTTCACCAGATTAACGTTTTGAAACACAGTTTGGTGCAATTTGGATTTTATTTTGTTTCTGGTCGCAACTGGGTCGTAAAAGTGTTGTTGGAGTTAGAGTATCCAGGAGGATCTTCCTCTTGTCTGTTTGGATGGCGATACAGGAGGAGTCTCCCCTTAAAAAACACACCAAACTAAATATTATAATGGTACATGTCCTGCAGAGATAATCAAGGGATCCTTACATGCCAGACAATATTCTAAAACGCCCTGTCTCAACACCGCTGGGTGTGGTGGATTGTAATTTAAGGGGTAAAAGCCTGTTGTCACCATGCCGTGATACATGGCTTTTGGCTCCTACAATGGCTTTACTGTCACGTGTCACGGCAAGTTGTCACCATGACAAGAAGTAAACTTTCACTCGATGAGACCTTTTTATATAAAACAGTTAGCTACGTGGACACTGATGCTTATCATCTCGATAAATGTTCACATGAATCGAGTTGGCGATGTGTTTGGGCATGTTTTAGCATTACTCTGTTGACACCATTGTCAATTCCTTTACGTTGTTGACTCACTCTGTGTCTCGATGTGTCAAGCTGAACACACCACATCTCTATACCACTATGCCTCATCTGTATACCACTATGCCTCATCTGTATCCCACTATGCCTCATCTGTATCCCACTATGCCTCATCTGTATACCACTATGCCTCATCTGTATACCACTATGCCTCATCTGTATACCACTATGCCTCATCTGTATCCCACTATGCCTCATCTGTATACCACTATGCCTCATCTGTATACCACTATGCCTCATCTGTATCCCACTATGCCTCATCTGTATACCACTATGCCTCATCTGTATACCACTATTCCTCATCTGTATACCACTATGCCACATTTGTATCCCACCATGACACATCAGGAATACCACTATGCCTCATCTGTATACCACTATGCCTCATCTGTATCCCACTATGCCTCATCTGTATACCACTATTCCTCATCTGTATACCACTATGCCACATTTGTATCCCACCATGACACATCAGGAATACCTCTATGCCTCTTCTGTATACAACAAGGAGGAGTCTAACACAACAAGGAGGAGTCTAGCACAACAAGGAGGAGTCTAACACAACAAGGAGGAGTCCAACACAACAAGGAGGAGTCTAATACAACAAGGAGGAGTCTAACACAACAAGGAGGAGTCTAACACAAAAAGGAGGAGTCTAACACAACAAGGAGGAGTCTAACACAACAAGGAGGAGTCTAACACAACAAGGAGGAGTCTAGCACAACAAGGAGGAGTCTAACACAACAAGGAGGAGTCCAACACAACAAGGAGGAGTCTAATACAACAAGGAGGAGTCTAACACAACAAGGAGGAGTCCAGCACAACAAGGAGGAGTCCAACACAACAAGGAGGAGTCTAGCACAACAAGGAGGAGACCAACACAACAAGGAGGAGTCTAACACAACAAGGAGGAGTCTAACACAACAAGGAGGAGTCTAACACAACAAGGAGGAGTCCAACACAACAAGGAGGAGTCCAACACAACAAGGAGGAGTCCAACACAACAAGGAGGAGTCCAACGCAACAAGGAGGAGTCCAGCGCAACAAGGAGGAGTCCAGCGCAACAAGGAGGAGTCCAGCGCAACAAGGAGGAGTCCAACGCAACAAGGAGGAGTCCAACGCAACAAGGAGGAGTCTAACGCAACAAGGAGAAGTCCAGCACAACAAGGAGGAGTCCAACACAACAAGGAGGAGTCCAACGCAACAAGGAGGAGTCTAACGCAACAAGGAGGAGTCTAACGCAACAAGGAGGAGTCTAACACAACAAGGAGGAGTCTAACACAACAAGGAGGAGTCTAGCACAACAAGAAGGAGTCTAACACAACAAGGAGGAGTCCAACGCAACAAGGAGGAGTCTAACGCAACAAGGAGGAGTCCAGCACAACAAGGAGGAGTCCAACACAACAAGGAGGAGTCTAACGCAACAAGGAGGAGTCTAACGCAACAAGGAGGAGTCTAACGCAACAAGGAGGAGTCTAACACAACAAGGAGGAGTCTAACGCAACAAGGAGGAGTCTAACACAACAAGGAGGAGTCTAACGCAACAAGGAGGAGTCTAACGCAACAAGGAGGAGTCTAACGCAACAAGGAGGAGTCTAACACAACAAGGAGGAGTCTAACACAACAAGGAGGAGTCTAACGCAACAAGGAGGAGTCTAACACAACAAGGAGGAGTCTAACGCAACAAGGAGGAGTCCTGTTGTTGACAACATACATCAGTATGACAAGCCAACCTCTACTCATCTAAAGATGCTGTGACTATCATAAAATTGCGTACAGTGTTATTTCAAAAAAATGACATTGAGATGGTATATTTCAAACAAATTACATCTCCTTAGATCTGTGTGAGTAGCCTAATGGGTGAAGGTTAAAAAAACATATTTTTCTCTTAGCGTTTTTCTGTACAACTTCAGAGGGTTTCTACAACTCATTACCTTGTGCTGCCTGGGAGCAGTTTTGTAAACTACTTTTCACACCACACATTAATACGAGTATCAGTAGAAGATCAAGCGTGTAGATCAACCCAGAAGATTGGAGGCCTATTGTGCAGTTTGTTTCCCTGCCCTGGGATCCCCTTACGGTGTATACAGGTTCTAGGACAACCTCACTGGAAAGGTAATCTCATTTGTAATGCGTGACAGCTTATTAGTCTACTTTACTGGCAATGGATGGGCCCGCTAGTCCTAGTACTCCCTTCTGTCAGAGCTGAGTTCAAACAGACGCACCGGAACCAATCAGAAAACAATTACCATCCTCCATGAAACTAAACCCATACAGCAATCAGGTGGCAGTTATGTTGTTCAGTCGAGAGTAAATGATCAAGTCTCTGTGAAGTAGACATGGTATGGTGCGGGGGGGATAAGGGACAAGGGACTACTGATATGGAAGTCTACGGTACTGTATGGTAAACACTGTCAGTGTCCAGTTGGTCAAGATCCATTGCTACAGTACGTAGGGTGAAGGACTGTCATTACACGGAACTGGAGAGGCCTCGTACAGCAGAGCAGACAAGAGGCCGCGTACAGCAGAGCAGACAAGAGGCCGCGTACAGCAGAGCAGACAAGAGGAGTAAGGCTGAAGAGTCAGGTGGCATGTAGACTCAGTTTGACGATAGTAAACATGATGATAGTAAACACGATGATAGTAAACACGATGATAGTAAACACGATGATAGGAAACACGATGATAGTAAACGTGATGATAGTAAACGTGATGATAGTAAACACGATGATAGTAAACACGATGATAGGAAACACGATGATAGTAAACGTGATGATAGTAAAGGTGATGATAGTAAACATGATGATAGTAAACATGTTGATAGTAAACATGATGATAGTAAACACGATGATAGTAAACATGTTGATAGTAAACATGATGATAGTAAACGCGATGATAGTAAACGCGGTGATAGTAAACGCGATGATAGTAAACGCGATGATAGTAAACGTGATGATAGTAAACATGATGATAGTAAACACGATGATAGTAAACATGATGATAGTAAACGTGATGATAGTAAACATGATGATAGTAAACGTGATGATAGTAAACGTGATTATAGTAAACACGATGATAGTAAACACGATGATAGTAAACGTGATGATAGTAAACGTGATTATAGTAAACACGATGATAGTAAACACGATGATAGTAAACACGATGATAGTAAACACGATGATTTTAAACACGATGATAGTAAACGTGATGATAGTAAACACGATGATAGTAAACACGATGATAGTAAACACGATGATAGTAAACGTGATGATAGTAAACACGATGATAGTAAACGTGATGATAAGGTGTTCCTTCTCTTCTATAGGTTGTTCTGTATATTCTGTAGGGATCAGTTTTGCAATTTAATAAAATAGATTACATGGACTGGGAGGGACCTGATCCAAGATCAGCACTCCTAGTCTTATGAATACGGGCCACGGTCTTCGTAATGCCACTTCCCTCTCTCTTTGTTCACTAAAGCTCATCAATGAAAACTCAATAGAGTCCTGTCAGTCAAAGGAGATCAAGATCGTGAAAGATATAGGAAGCTCTGCCATATCATAGACACCGGCTACGTCCCAAAAAGGACCATATCTCTTATTTAGGGCGCTACTTTTGACCAGGGTCCATGTAGGGAATACGATGCTAATCAGCAATGCAAGCCACTGTATGACTCCAAAAGAGAGTGGATAACCACAACAAAAGTGTGGAAGACACGCAGAAGACACACAGAAGACACACAGAAGACACACAGAAGACACACAGAAGACACACAACAAAAGCACAGAAGACACACAACAAAAGCGCAGAAGACACGCAGAAGACACGCAGAAGACACACAACAAAAGCACAGAAGACACACAACAAAAGCGCAGAAGACACGCAGAAGACACGCAGAAGACACGCAGAAGACACACAGAAGACACACAGAAGACACACAACAAAAGCGCAGAAGACACGCAGAAGACAGGCAGAAGACACACAGAAGACACACAGAAGACACACAGAAGACACACAACAAAAGCGCAGAAGACACGCAGAAGACAGGCAGAAGACACACAGAAGACACACAGAAGACACACAGAAGACACACAGAAGACACCCAGAAGACACACGGAAGACAGGCAGAAGACACACAGAAGACACACAGAAGACACGCAACAAAAGCGTTACCCTGAAGGCACTAATCAAACAACTCCCAATCTAGATGGCCAATCAGATAACACCTAATGAATTCTAACCCTAATGTAAATATTCATTAGTGTGATAAAACAGAGCCAATCCACGCCTACAGCTATTAAACGGTTTATAGAATCTCAGCGTCAAAACAGAGTCTGAACATCTACAGATCAGCTCCAATGCTTCATGGGTAAACTTTTCAAATATTTGTTTCTATCTGTGTACATCTCTAATCTATCTGGTCTGCTTTCAGAGATTTATCATGAGATACATTTTATAGCTACGGTTGATAATTTTGATATTGCCTTTATTTGTCTGTAAAACTAACAATGTTTTAATTTTTTTAATAATTTTTTTATTGACAAGCTAGTACAAAAAAAAGTCTGCTTTCAATGTGCTTTTAACATTCGAGTTAAGGATTTTGGGTTAAAAATGGCCCATATTAAATTCCGTGAGAGTGAAAGGCACTGATGATGTGTTTCAGGAAGAGATCAGAAGTCCCGCGGAGAGGAACAGCACTAACCAGACCTCAAGAAGATTACTAGCAACACGTCTTGGTTCAAAACAAAGGGAAACATTTCACATCAAAATCTGGTGAGAGTGAAAGGAACGTGGGGTTCGTGGAGGAGGTACAGGCAGAGTTTAGTTTGGGAGAGATTAGAGGCTCGATGACGATCACGGGAAACAAACAGGTCTGCTGCTCTGCTGCCATTTCTAGTGGGTATTTCATAGTGTTGGATATGAGGGTGATAAGTCCTGTAGTATTTCTTAGTGTTGGATATGAGGGGGATAAGTCCTGTAGTATTTCATAGTGTTGAATATGAGGGTGATAAGTCCTGTAGTATTTCATAGAGTTGGATATGAGGGTGATAAGTCCTGTAGTATTTCATAGTGTTGGATATGAGGGTGATAAGTCCTGTAGTATTTCATAGTGTTGGATATGAGGGTGATAAGTCCTGTAGTATTGCATAGTGTGAGATATGAGGGTGATAAGTCCTGTAGTATTTCATAGTGTGAGATATGAGGGTGATAAGTCCTGTAGTATTTCATAGAGTTGTATATGAGGGTGATAAGTCCTGTAGTATTGCATAGTGTGAGATATGAGGGTGATAAGTCCTGTAGTATTTCATAGTGTGAGATATGAGGGTGATAAGTCCTGTAGTATTTCATAGTGTTGGATATGAGGGTGATAAGTCCTGTAGTATTGCATAGTGTGAGATATGAGGGTGATAAGTCCTGTAGTATTGCATAGTGTGAGATATGAGGGTGATAAGTCCTGTAGTATTGCATAGTGTGAGATATGAGGGTGATAAGTCCTGTAGTATTGCATAGTGTTGGATATGAGGGTGATAAGTCCTGTAGTATTTCATAGTGTGAGATATGAGGGTGATAAGTCCTGTAGTATTTCATAGAGTTGTATATGAGGGTGATAAGTCCTGTAGTATTGCATAGTGTGAGATATGAGGGTGATAAGTCCTGTAGTATTTCATAGTGTGAGATATGAGGGTGATAAGTCCTGTAGTATTTCATAGTGTTGGATATGAGGGTGATAAGTCCTGTAGTATTGCATAGTGTGAGATATGAGGGTGATAAGTCCTGTAGTATTGCATAGTGTGAGATATGAGGGTGATAAGTCCTGTAGTATTGCATAGTGTGAGATATGAGGGTGATAAGTCCTGTAGTATTGCATAGTGTTGGATATGAGGGTGATAAGTCCTGTAGTATTGCATAGTGTTGGATATGAGGGGGATAAGTCCTGTAGTATTGCATAGTGTGAGATATGAGGGGGATAAGTCCTGTAGTATTGCATAGTGTGAGATATGAGGAGGATAAGTCCTGTAGTATTTCATAGTGTTATATATGAGGGTGATAAGTCCTGGTGATAAGTCCTGTAGTATTTCATAGTGTATATGAGGTGATAAGTCCTGTAGTATTTCATAGAGTTGGATATGAGGGTGATAAGTCCTGTAGTATTTCATAGTGTATATGAGGGTGATAAGTCCTGTAGTATTTCATAGTGTTGTATATGAGGGTGATAAGTCCTGTAGTATTGTATAGTGTATATGAGGGTGATAAGTCCTGTAGTATTTCATAGTGTTGGATATGAGGGTGATAAGTCCTGTAGTATTGCATAGTGTTATATATGAGGGTGATAAGTCCTGGTGATAAGTCCTGTAGTATTTCATAGTGTTGAATATGAGGGTGATAAGTCCTGTAGTATTTCATCGTGTTGGATATGAGGGGATAAGTCCTGTAATATTTCATAGTGTTGGATATGAGGGTGATAAGTCCTGTACTATTTCATAGTGTTGAATATGAGGGTGATAAGTCCTGTAATATTTCATTGTGTTGGATATGAGGGTGATAAGTCCTGTAATATTTCATAGTGTTGGATATGAGGGTGATAAGTCCTCTAGTATTTCATAGTGTGAGATATGAGGGTGATAAGTCCTGGTGATAAGTCCTGTAGTATTTCATAGTGTTGGATATGAGGGTGATAAGTCCTGTAGTATTTCATCGTGTTGGATATGAGGGTGATAAGTCCTGTAGTATTGCATAGTGTTGAATATGAGGGTGATAAGTCCTGGTGATAAGTCCTGTAGTATTTCATAGTGTATATGAGGTGGGTCCGGGACAGTCAGTAATGCATCGTGTTGGATATGAGGTGGGTCCGGTACAGTCAGTAATGCCCCCTATATAAAGTCCATGTTGCAGTGGGTTTACTTGGCCCTGTGTCCCAATGTTTGAGCTGGCTGAGAGGCTCCTGGCAGCAGGAATGATGATGTTGGCAGCTCTCAGGACGGGAAAGAAACTCTCTCTGTCTGTCTGTCTGTCTGTCTGTCTCTCTCTTTTCTCTCTCTCTCTCTCTTTTCTCTCTCTCTGTCTCTCTCTCTTTTCTCTCTGTCTCTCTCTCTTTTCTCTCTCTCTGTCTGTCTGTCTGTCTGTCTGTCTGTCTGTCTGTCTCTCTCGCTTAAATTCAAAGGGCTTTATTGGCATGGGAAATATGTGTTTACATTGCCTAAGCTAGTGGAAAAACATTAATCAAAAGTAAAATAAGAAAATAGAAATGAACAGTAAACATTAAATATACAAAAGTTTAATAAAGAAAAAGACATCTCAAATGTTTGTAACAGTGTGCAAATCAGTGCAGGTTATATTTACAAAGGCGTTTGTGCTTCTCTCTCTCTCTCTGCCTCCTCTTCTTTCTGCTCTCTCTCTCTCTCTCTCTCTCTCTCTCTCTCTCTCTCTCTCTCTCTCTCTCTCTCTCCTTGCTGCCCCCCCTCTCTCTCTCTCTCTCTGCCTCCTCTCTCTGCCCCCCTTCTCTCTCTCTCTCTCTCTCTCTCTCTCTCTCTCTCTCTCTCTGCCTCCTCTCCCCCCTCTCTCTCTCTCTCTGCCTCCTCTTTCTGCCCCCCCTCCTCTCTCTCTCTCTCTATCTCTCTCTCTCTCTGCCTCCTCTTTCTGCCCCCCCTCTCTCTCTCTTTCTCTCTCTCTTCCTCCTCTTTCTTCCCCCCCTCTCTCTCTCTCTCTCTCTCTATCTCTCTGCCTCCTCTTTCTGCCCCCCCCTCCCCCCTATCTCTCTCTCTCTCTCTCTCTCTCTCTCTCTCTCTCTCTCTCTCTCTCTCTGCCTCCTCTCTCTGCCCCCCCTCTCTCTCTCTCTTTCTCTCTCTGCCTCCTCTCTCTGCCCCCCCCTCTCTCTCTCTCTCTCTCTCCCTCATCTTTCTGCCCCCCCCTCTCTCTCTCTCTCTGCCTCCTCCCCCCCCCCCCTCTCTCTCTGCCTCCTCTTTCTGCCCCCCCTCTCTCTCTCTGCCTCCTCATCTCTCTCTCTCTATCTCTCTCTCTCTGCCTCCTCTTTCTGCCCCCCCCTCTCTCTCTCTTTCTCTCTCCCTGCCTCCTCTTTCTCCCCCCCTCTCTCTCTCTCTCTCCTCTCTCTGCCCCCCTCTCTCTCTCTCTCTCTCTCTCTCTCTCTCTCTCTCTCTCTCTCTCTCTCTCTCTCTCTCTCTCTCTCTCTCTCTCTCTCTCTCTCTCTCTCTCTCTCTCTCTCTCTCTCTCTCTCTCTCTCTCTCTCTCTCTCTGCATCCTCTCTCTTTCTCTTTCTCCCTCCTCTTTCTGCCCCCCCCTCTCTCTCTCTGCCTCCTCTTTCTCCTCCCCCTCTCTCTCTCTCTCTCTCTGCCTCCTCTTTCTGCACCCCCTCCCCCTATCTCTCTCTCTCTCTCTCTCTCTCTCTGCCTCCTCTTTCTGCCCCCCCCCTATCTCTCCTCTCTCTGCCTCCTCTTTCTGCCCCCCCTCTCTCTTTCTCTCTCCTGTTTCTGCCCCCCCTCTCTCTTACTCGCTCACTCCCTCTCTTTCAATTCAATTTATTGACATGGCAAGTTCATTACTACTTACATTGTCAAAGTATACATATCGAAAAATCAAAATCAAATATATATGTATATATTTATATATAAATGAATGGTGGGACCAACAGCAATAATAATAGTAGTAGTGGACATGGGATTACCATTAACAACAACTACAACAACAATATTAATCAGAACAACAATACATTAAAGCAACAGTAGTAGACCAGTGTCAATATGACTTGAGAAGACACATGACCTGGTAGTAGACCAGTGTCAACATGACTTGAGAAGACACATGACCTGGTAGTAGACCAGTGTCAACATGACTTGAGAAGACACATGACCTGGTAGTAGACCAGTGTCAACATGACTGAGAAGACACATGACCTGGTAGTAGACCAGTGTCAACATGACTTGAGAAGACACATGACCTGGTAGTAGACCAGTGTCAACATGACTGAGAAGACACATGACCTGGTAGTAGACCAGTGTCAACATGACTGAGAAGACACATGACCTGGTAGTAGACCAGTGTCAACATGACTGAGAAGACACATGACCTGGTAGTAGACCAGTGTCAACATGACTGAGAAGACACATGACCTGGTAGTAGACCAGTGTCAACATGACTGAGAAGACACATGACCTGGTAGTAGACCAGTGTCAACATGACTGAGAAGACATATGACCTGGTAGTAGACCAGTCTCAACATGACTGAGAAGACACGTGACCTGGTAGTAGACCAGTGTCAACATGACTGAGAAGACACATGACCTGGTAGTAGACCAGTCTCAACATGACTGAGAAGACACATGACCTGGTAGTAGACCAGTGTCAACATGACTGAGAAGACACATGACCTGGTAGTAGACCAGTGTCAACATGACTGAGAAGACACATGACCTGGTAGTAGACCAGTGTCAACATGACTGAGAAGACACATGACCTGGTAGTAGACCAGTCTCAACATGACTGAGAAGACACATGACCTGGTAGTAGACCAGTGTCAACATGACTGAGAAGACACATGACATGGTAGTAGACCAGTGTCAACATGACTGAGAAGACACATGACCTGGTAGTAGACCAGGTGTAGTAGACCAGTGTCAACATGACTGAGAAGACACATGACCTGGTAGTAAACCAGTGTCAACATGACTGAGAAGACACATGACCTGGTAGAAGACCAGTGTCAACATGACTGAGAAGACATATGACCTGGTAGAAGACCAGTGTCAACATGACTGAGAAGACACATGACCTGGTATGAAAGACAAAACAATACGATGGGAAATATTATCAACATTTCACTTTTCACTGGCTGTCCCTCAGGTTGTGGCAGGAGGACACATATTTGGCTGCCAAAACTGCACATTTTGGCTTTTCACCCAATAAATATTTGATTTTTTTCTTCATCTTTTATAGTTTCAAATTCTTTGTATTGAGTTATAATTTTGGGAAAGAAATATGCTCTTAGGTCTGAGTATTTGTCACAGTGTAATAGGAAATGTAGATCTGTCTCTACCTCTCCCCTGGAGCAGAGTGAGCACAGCCTGTCCTCTCTGGGCAGCCAGGTTTGTCTGTGACGACCGGTCTCTATAGCCAGACTGTCCTCTCTGTGCAGCCAGGTTTGTCTGTGACGACCGGTCTCTATAGCCAGACTGTGCTCACTGAGTCTGTACCTAGTCAATGTTTTCCTCAGTTTTCTATCAGTCACAGGGGTCAGATAGTCTGCCACCATGTGCTGTCTGTTTAGAGACAAATAGCATTGATGTAACGGCGGTCCTCCTCCTCTTCGCTCGAAAAGGAGGAGTATTTATCGAACCAAGGCGCAGTGGAGTTTGAACACATATTTATTAACGAAAACACGAACTTAACTAAACTAACAAAAACAACAAACGGTGTAGACAGACCTATACGACGAACTTACATAAAACAAGAAGAACGCACGAATAGGACAATTAGACTACACAAACCGAACAAACCGTAAACAGTCCCTTATGGTGCAAACAATTACACAGACACGGAAGAAAATCACCCACAACGAACACTGTGACAACGCCTACCTAAATATGACTCTTAATTAGAGGAACGCCAAACACCTGCCTCTAATTAAGAGCCATACCAGGCAACCCAAAACCAACACAGAAACAGAAAACATAGAATGCCCACCCAACCTCACGTCCTGACCAACTAACACACATAACAAACTAACATAAATAGGTCAGGAACGTGACATAACCCCCCCTATAAGGTGCGAACTCCGGGCGCACCAGCACAAAGTCTAGGGGAGGGTCTGGGTGGGCATCTGACCACGGTGGTGGCTCAGGCTCCGGGCGAGGTCCCCACCCCACCATAGTCAATCCCAACCTCCATCTACCCCTAAAAATGTCCACCCATATCCCACAAAATCCTCTTTGTAACATCCATGACAGGGACAGCACCGGGACAGAGGGATAAATCAAGACAGAGGGATAGATAAGAATAAAGAGGTAGATCAAGATAGAGAGGGAGATCATAAAAGAGGGGCAACTCCGGACTGAAAGGCAGCTCCGGACAGAGAGACAGCTCTGGACTGAGGGGCAGTTCTGGGTATATAGCCGTTTCAGGCTGAAGGGCAGCTCATGGCTGACTGACGAATCTGGACGCTCATGGCAGGCTGACGGCTCTCGACGCTCATGGCTGGCTGACGGCTCTCGACGCTCATGGCTGGCTGACGGCTCTCGACGCTCATGGCTGGCTGACGGCTCTCGACGCTCATGGCTGGCTGACGGCTCTCGACGCTCATGGCTGGCTGACGGCTCTCGACGCTCATGGCTGGCTGACGGCTCTCGACGCTCATGGCTGGCTGACGGTTCTCGGCGCTCATGGCTGGCTGACGGCTCTCGACGCTCATGGCTGGCTGACGGCTCTCGACGCTCATGGCTGGCTGACGGCTCTCGACGCTCATGGCTGGCTGGCGGCTCTGGTAGATCCTGTCTGGTTGGCGGTTCTGGCAGATCCTGTCTGGTTGGCGGCTCTGGCAGATCCTGTCTGACGGGCGGCTCTAGCGGCTCCTGTCTGGCGGGCGGCTCTAGCGGCTCCTGTCTGGCGGACGGCTCTGTAGGCTCATGGCAGACGGGCGGCTTTGCAGGCTCATGGCAGACGGGCGGCTTTGCAGGCTCATTGCAGACGGATGGCTCAGACGGCGCTGGGGAGACGGATGGCTCAGATGGCGCTGGGGAGACGGATGGCTCAGATGGCGCTGGGGAGACGGATGGCTCAGATGGCGCTGGTGAGACGGATGGCTCAGATGGCGCTGGTGAGACGGATGGCTCTGGCCGGATAAGGCGCACTGTAGACCTGGTGCGTGGTGCCGGAACTGGAGGCACCGGGCTAAGGACACGCACCTTCATACTAGTGCGGGGAGCAGGGACAGGGCACACTGTACTCTCAAAGCCCACTCTATACCTGGTGCGTGGTACCGGCACTGGTGACACCGGGCTGAGGACAAGCACATCAGGATTAGTAGGGGGAGAAGAAACAGTGTGTACAGGGCTCTGGAGACGCACAGGAGGCTTAGTGCGTGGTGCCGGAACTGGAGGCACCGAACTGGATACACGCACTACAGGGAGAGTGCGTGGAGGAGGAACTGGGCTCAGGAGACGCACTGGTAGCCTAGTGCGTAGTGTAGGCACTGTAGGTACTAGGCTGGTGCGGGGAGGTGGTGCCGGAAATACCGGACCGTGGAGGCGTACTGGCACTCTTGAGCATTGAGCCTGCCCAACCTTACCTGGTTGAATGCTCCCGGTCACCCGACCAGTGCGGGGAGGTGGAATAACCCGCACCGGCCTATGTAGGCGAACCGGGGAAACCATGTAAGGCAGGTGCCATGTATGCCGGCCCGAGGAGACGCACTGGAGACCAGAGCGTTGAGCCGGCCTCATGACACCTGGCTCAATGCCCAATCTAGCCCTACCAGTGCGGGGAGGTGGAATAACCCGCACTGGGCTATGCACTCGTACAGGAGACACCGTGCGCTGTACTGCGTAACACGGCGCCTGCCCGTACTCCCGCTCTCCACGGTAAGCCTGGGATGTGGGCGCAGGTCTCCTACCTGCCCTTGGCCCACTACCTCTTATCCCCCCCCCAAGAAATTTTTGGGTGTTACTCACAGGCTTTTTGGGCTTCCGTGCAAGACGCGTTCCCTCATAACTCCGGTTCCTCTCTCCGGTAGCCTCTGCTCTCCTCAGTGCCTCCAGCTGTTCCCATGGAAGGCGATCCCTACCAGCCAGGATCTCCTCCCATGTGTAGCAACCTTTCCCGTCCAATATATCGTCCCAAGTCCATTCCTCCTTCTTTTCCTGTCCCTTACTCCGTTTACTCCGCTGCTTGGTTCTGGAGATTTGGTGGGTGATTCTGTAACGGCGGTCCTCCTCCTCTTCGCCCGAAAAGGAGGAGTATTTATCGAACCAAGGCGCAGTGGAGTTTGAACACATATTTATTTAACGAAAACACGAACTTAACTAAACTAACAAAACAACAAACGGTGTAGACAGACCTATATGACGAACTTACATAAAACAAGAAGAACGCACGAATAGGACAATTAGACTACACAAACCGAACAAACCGTAAACAGTCCCTTATGGTGCAAACAATTACACAGACACGGAAGACAATCACCCACAACGAACACTGTGACAACGCCTACCTAAATATGACTCTTAATTAGAGGAACGCCAAACACCTGCCTCTAATTAAGAGCCATACCAGGCAACCCAAAACCAACACAGAAACAGAAAACATAGAATGCCCACCCAACCTCACGTCCTGACCAACTAACACACATAACAAACTAACATAAATAGGTCAGGAACGTGACAATTGAAGTTTACTTAGATTTTTTGTGGTGTCTTTCCAATAGGTGATATATTTTTCTTTTTGTTTTGTGATGATTTGGTTGGGCCAGATTTTCTGAGGGCTGTCCCGAGGCTCTATGGGGTTGGTTTGGGTTGGTGAACTGAGCCTCAGAACCAGCTGGCTGAGGGGACTCTTCTCTAGTTTCATCTCTTGACATTGTAGAGCTGTGTGATGGAATGTTTTGGGGTCACTTGTTTTTAGATGGTTGTAAAATTTGATGGCTCTTTTTTTCTATTCGAATGAGGAGGGGGTACTGGCCCAATTCTGCCCTCATGCGTTATTTGGAGTTTTTCTTTGTACTTGCAATATAAGACCATATTGCAAGTACAAAGAAAAACTCCAAATAACACATGAGGGCAGAATTGGGCCAGAATTGGGCAAAACTCTGCATGCAATATTTCAGTTGGATGTTTGTCCCATTTAGTAAATTCATTATTAGAGAGTGGACCCCATACTTCACTGCCATATGGAGCAATTGGTTCTATAACTGATTGAAAATTTTTGAGCCAGATTCTAATTGGAATTTCGATTTTGATGTTCTTTTTAATGGCATAGAATGCTCTTCTTGCTTTGTCTCTCAGCTCATTCACAGCCATGTGAAAGCTACCTGTGTTGCTGATATTTAGTCCTAGATATGTGTAGTTTTTGGTGTGTTCTAATAGAGCCCAGGTCTGACAGAACCTGTGAAGACGATCTAGGTGCTGCTGTAACCCATCTTTAGTGGGAGACAGCAGCACCAGGTCATCTGCGTACAGCAGACACTTGATTTCAGTGTTGTGTAGGGTGATACCAGGTGCTGCCGATTCTTCTAATGTTTTTGCCAATTCATTAATGTAGATGTTAAATAATGTTGGACTTATTGGGCAGCCCTGTTTCACTCCCCGCCCCTGAGAGAAGAAGTCTGTTTGCTTGTTGCCAATTTTAACCGCACATTTGTTTTTAGTGTACATTGATTTAATAAAATCATATGTTTTCCCTCCAATACCACTTTCTATTAGTTTATAAAAAAGACCTTCGTGCCAAATTGAATCAAATGCTTTCTTGAAATCTACAAAACACGAGTAGATTTAGCCTTTGTTTTGGTTAACTTGTTTATCAATTAGAGTGTGGAGGGTGTAAATGTGGTCTGTTGTACGATAATTTTTTAGAAATCCAATCTGGCTTCTGCTCAGGACGTTGTGTTCGTCAAGGAAATTATGTAGTCTGCTATTTATAATACTGCAGAGAATTTTCCCCAAGTTGCTGTTAACGCAAATTCCTCTGTAATTATTTGGGTCAAATTTGTCTCCATTTTTATAGATTGGTGTGATCAATCCCTGGTTCCAAATATCGGGGAAAATACCTGCAGTGAGGATAATGTTGAAGTGTTTGAGTATAGCCAATTTGAATTTGTTGTCTGTATATTTGATCATTTCATTTAAAATACACCACAGGCCTTTTTGGGTTGGAGAGTGCATAGTTTTTCCAATAATTCTTCTTCTGTAATTGGGGTATCCACAAGATTCTGATAGTCTTTGACTGCTAATTCAAGGATTTGTAATTTTTCTTGTATGTCTTTTTGTTCTGGGCTCTTTGTTATATTGCTGTAAAGGTTAGCAAAGTAATTTCTCCACATATCCCCATTTTGGATAGCCAATTCCTCATGATTTGGTTTGTTTAATTTATTCCAATTCTCCCAGAAGTGGTTTGATTCTATGGATTCCTCAATTCCATCCAGCTGATTTCTAATATGCTGTTCCTTTTTTGTTCTTAGGGTGCGTTTGTATTGCTTCAGTGTTTCCCCATATTGAAGGCGTATATTTTTGTTGTCTGGTTCTCCGTGTTTTTGATTAAATATATTTCTCAATGACTTTCATAGATTTTTGCAATCACTATCAAACCATTTTTCATTATCTGTTATTTTTGGTTTGCTCCTATGCTTCTTTAGATTAGCCAAGGAGGCTAATTTGTCAAATATAAAGTTTATGTTCCTAACGGACAAATGTACACCTTCATTGCTGAAGGAGAATGTTAAGGCTAAAAAGTTGTCCAGGAGAGATTGTATTTTTTGGCTACTAATTGCTTTTTGGTAGATGTCTGTACTGTTTGCACTCCATCTATAGGCTTGTTTAGTACCATGTCATTTATTGGGCCGTGATGCTTCATGGTTGGGTTCTGCTCTTCTCAGATACACTGTGATTTTACTGTGGTCTGAGAGAGGTGTTAGTGGGCTGACTGTGAAGGCTCTGAGAGACTCTGGGTTTAGGTCGGTGAGGAAGTAGTCTACAGTGCTGCTGCCAAGGGATGAGCTGTAGGTGTACCTACCAAAAGAGTCTCCTCTCAGCCTGCCATTGACTATGTACAGACCCAGCGTTCGACAGAGCCTCAGGAGCTGTACTCCGTTTTTGTTTTTCACTTTGTCATAGTTGTTTCTGTGGGGGTATGTGGGGAGGGAAAGGTTATTGCTTCCTGGTAGGTGTTTATCCCCATGACTGTTAATAGTGTCTTGTTCTTCTGCTGTTCTAGCATTCAGGTCTCCACAGACCAGTACGTTGCCTTGGGCCTGAAAGTGACTAATCTCTCCCTCTAGAATGGAGAAGCTCTCTTCGTTGAAGTAGGGTGACTCTGAGGGGGGAATGTATGTGGCACAGAGGAAGACGTTTTTATCTGTCAAGATAGGCTCCTTGTTGATTTTTAACCAGATAAAGAATTCTCCTGTTTTGATCAATTCGATTGAATTAATTAGTTCAGATTTATACCATATTAACATTCCCCCTGAGTCTCTGCCCTGTTTGATTCCTTTTAATTTAGTGGATGGTATGATTATCTCCCTATAACCTAGTGGACAGCCAGTGGAAACATCACCTCTGCACCATGTTTCCTGTAGTACTACAATATCAACATCATCAATTTCTTTCAGGAAGTCTGGGTTTCTGCTCTTTAGCCCAAAAGCAGAGGACTTCAATCCTTGTAAATTCCAACATGCAACGTAAAAAGACTTCATAACTTTTTTTTCTCTCTTTCTTTTCTTTACCTTTCAAAATGAGACAAACATTCAGAATCCAAGAAGAACCATTAAAACAGGATTTTTCA
>NW_026600234.1:844104-873545 GCF_029448725.1 Salvelinus fontinalis
TACAAATGTTATATTATATATATACAGTGTTGTAACAATGTACAAATGGTTAAAGCACACAAGTTAAAATAAATAAGCATAAATATGGGTTGTATTTACAATGGTGTTTGTTCTTCACTGGTTGCCCTTTTCTTGTGGCAACAGGTCACACATCTTGCTGCTGTGATGGCACACTGTGGAATTTCACCCAGTAGATTTTGGAGTTGATCAAAATCGGGTTTGTTTTTTAATTCTTTGTGGATCTGTGTAATCTGAGGGAAATATGTGTCTCTAATATGGTCATACATTTGGCAGGAGGTTAGGAAGTGCAGCTCAGTTTCCACCTCATTCTGTGGGCAGTGTGCACATAGCCTGTCTTCTCTTGAAAGCCAGGTCTGCCTACGGTGGCAGACAAGGTTTTGAATCCAGTCGTGGATGCCATGTCCCCACCATGGGTCATTGTAAATAGTCCGGGTGGCCATTTGATGAATTGTTCAGGAGCCTTATTGCTTGGGGGTAGAAGCTGTTAAGGAGCCTTTTGGACCTAGACTTGACGTCCGGGTACCGCTTGTTGTGCGGTAGCAGAGAAAACAGTCTATTGACCCTTTTTTGGGCCTTCCTCTGACACCGCCTGGTATATACAGGGTTGAGGAGTAACGGGTTGCATGTAAGGGATTACAAAAAAACAGAAACTGTAATCCGTTACGTTACCAGCTAAAATATTGTAATCGGATAACAGATACTAGATGATTACTTCAAGGATTACTTTTAAATTCAGAAAAAAAAAACTCTACCTTAGAGTCATTAATGTAGACCACTCTACCTTGGAGTCATTATAATGAGCCCAATCAGTCCTCCATGACAACACAATCATAAACAACAGAGTAGGGCTGGCTAATAAGTCCTTAGTTTTGGGGGTCATGCTCAGGTTAAACAATTTGGCTAATCTATACTTTAATTTCTCCAAGTCCTATTCTTGAAGATCAAGGGGTATAACATTTATTGGAATGACTGGGATTCTGATGGACTTTGGTTTTTAATGTAAAGATGTAATTTAATCGTATTATTATATGTGGTAGAAAGCGATGGGTTAGAAGAAGCCTATATAACCAGCCCGTAAAGTAACATGGTACATCCATATATGACCAGCAATGTAAACATTAACATAGATTTTTTACATGCAATAGATGTCGTTCAATTGGTAACATACATTTTTTGCCTTTGTCACGCCCTGGCCTTAGTATTATTGGTTTTCTTTATTATTTTAGTTAGGTCAGGGTGTGACATGGGGAATGTTTATGTTTTGTTGTTTTGGGTGTTTATTTGGTAAAGGGGTTAATGGGTGTAGTAGATGGTTTTGTGTTGAGTGTATATGTCTAGCGTTGTCTATGTTGGTTAGTTATCTAGGAGAGTCTATGGTTACCTGAATGAGTTCCCAATTAGAGACAGCTGATTTCGGTTGTCTCTGATTGGGAGCCTTATTTAGGGTAGCCATAGGCTCTCATTGGTTGTGGGTAATTGTCTATGTAAGAACGTTTGTAGCCTGTTTGTATGTGCACAACGTTTGTAGCTTCACGGTCGTTTTGTTGTTTTGTATAGTTTTGTTAAAGTGTTTCGTGTCGTGTTCATCTTCGTCTTTTAAATAAAGAAAAGAGAAGATGTATTCATATCCAGCTGCGCCTTGGTCCTCATTCTCTCCAGTACACGATCGTGACAGAATTACCCACCATAGGACCAAGCGGCATGGAAGGCGGCAACAGGACCTACCCACAAAGGATTTCTGGACATGGGAGGAGATACTGGATGGTAAGGGGCCGTGGGATCAACCTGGAGAATATCGCCTCCCTCGTGAAGAGCTGGAGGCAGCGAAAGCCGAGAGGAGGCGATATGAGGAGGCAGCACGGAGACAAGGCTGGAAGCCCGTGAGTACTACCCAAAAATTTCTTGGGGGGGGCCTTAAAGGGAGTGTGGCGAAGTCAGGTAGGAAACCTGCGCCTACTCCCTGTACTTACCGTGGAGAGCGAGAGTACGGGCAGACACCGTGTTACGCAGTAGAGCGCACGGTGTCTCCTGTACGCGTGCATAGCCCGGTTCGGTACATTGCAGCTCCACGTATCGGCCGGGCTAGACTGAGCGTTGAGCCATATGTCATGAAGCCGGCCCAACGCATCTGGTCACCAGTGCGTCTCCTCGGGCCGGCGTACATGGCACCAGCCTTACGCATGGTGTCCCCGGTTCGCCTACATAGGCCGGTGCGGGTTATTCCACCTCCCCGCACTGGTCAGGCGACGGGGAGCATAGAACCAGGTAAGGTTGGGCAGGCTCGGCGTTCAAGGGAGCCAGTACGCCTGCACGGTCCGGTATTTCCGGCGCCACCTCCCCGCCCCAATCCAGTACCACCAGTGCCTCCTCCACGCACTAGCTATATGGTGCGTGTCCTCCAGCCCTTTACCACCAGTGTCTAAACCACGCACCAAGCCTCCTGTGTGTCCCCAGAGTCCTGTGCGTCCTGTTGCTGCTCCCCGCACTAGCCCTGAGATGCGTGTCTCCAGCCCGGTGCCACCAGTCCCGGCACCACGCACCAGGCCTACAGTGCGCCTCAGCCGGCAGGAGTCTGCCGTCTGCACTGCAATGACTGAACTGCCCGTCTGCCAAGCGCCATCTGAGCCATCCGTCTCCCCAGCGCCATCTGAGCCATCCGTCTCCCCAGCGCCATCTGAGTCATCCGTCTGCAATGAGCCTGCAAAGCCGCCCGTCTGCCATGAGCCTGCAAAGCCGCCCGTCTGCCATGAGCCCACTGAGCCGCCCGCCAGACAGGAGCCGCTAGAGCCGCCAGCCAGACAGGAGCCGCTAGAGCCGTCCGTCAGACAGGATCTGCCAGAGCCGCCAACCAGACAGGATCTGCCAGAGCCGCCAACCAGACAGGATCTGCCAGAGCCGCCAACCAGACAGGATCTGCCAGAGCCGCCAACCAGACAGGATCTGCCAGAGCCGCCAACCAGACAGGATCTGCCAGAGCCGCCAACCAGACAGGATCTGCCAGATCAGTCAGCCAGCCATGAGCAGCCAGATCCGTCAGCCAGCCATGAGCAGCCAGATCCGTCAGCCAGCCATGAGCAGCCAGATCCGTCAGCTAGCCATGAGCAGCCAGATCCGTCAGCTAGCCATGAGCAGCCAGATCCGTCAGCTAGCCATGAGCAGCCAGATCCGTCAGCTAGCCATGAGCAGCCAGATCCGTCAGCTAGCCATGAGCAGCCAGATCCGTCAGCCAGCCATGAGCAGCCAGATCCGTCAGCCAGCCATGAGCAGCCAGATCCGTCAGCCAGCCATGAGCAGCCAGATCCGTCAGCCAGCCATGAGCAGCCAGATCCGTCAGCCAGCCATGAGCAGCCAGATCCGTTAGCCAGCCATGAGCAGCCAGATCCGTTAGCCAGCCATGAGCAGCCAGATCCGTTAGCCAGCCATGAGCAGCCAGATCTGTCAGCCAGCCATGGGCCGTCCCTCAGTCCGGAGCTGCAGTCCCTCAGTCCGGAGCTGCAGTCCCTCAGTCCGGAGCTGCCATTCCTCAGTCCGGAGCTGCCCCTTACCCTGGTGCTGCCCCTTACCCTGGTGCTGCCCCTTACCCTGGTACTGCCCCTGACCCTGGTACTGTCCCTGACCCTAGTACTGCCCCTGACCCTGGTACTGCCTCTTACCCTGGTACTGCCCCTTAGTCCGGAACTGCCCCTGAATGCAATGGGGTTAAGGTGGAGGGGGGTCGTTTGGAGGAAGCCTAGGAGGTGTTTAGGTACTGTGGTGACGTGGGGACCGCGACCAGAGCCGGAGCCGCCACCGTGGATGGAAGCCCACCCAGACCCTCCCCTAGACTGTGTATGGTGCGCCCGGAGTTCGCGCCTCAAGGGGGGGGTTATGTCACGCCCTGGCCTTAGTATTATTGGTTTTCTTTATTATTTTAGTTAGGTCAGGGTGTGACATGGGGAATGTTTATGTTTTGTTGTTTTGGGTGTTTATTTGGTAAAGGGGTTAATGGGTGTAGTAGATGGTTTTGTGTTGAGTGTATATGTCTAGCGTTGTCTATGTTGGTTAGTTATCTAGGAGAGTCTATGGTTACCTGAATGAGTTCCCAATTAGAGACAGCTGATTTCGGTTGTCTCTGATTGGGAGCCTTATTTAGGGTAGCCATAGGCTCTCATTGGTTGTGGGTAATTGTCTATGTAAGAACGTTTGTAGCCTGTTTGTATGTGCACAACGTTTGTAGCTTCACGGTCGTTTTGTTGTTTTGTATAGTTTTGTTAAAGTGTTTCGTGTCGTGTTCATCTTCGTCTTTTAAATAAAGAAAAGAGAAGATGTATTCATATCCAGCTGCGCCTTGGTCCTCATTCTCTCCAGTACACGATCGTGACAGCCTTCTTCTATCGTATAATGCCTTTTAAGTGGGGAAAGTAATCTAAAAGTGTAATCAGATTACACTACTGAATTTGGATAATCCAAAAGATACGTTACTGATTACAATTTTTGACAGGTACCTAGTAACTGTAACGGATTACATTTACAAAGTAACCTACAGTACCCAACCCGGAGTATATATGTCCTGGATGGCAGGAAGCTTGTCCCCAGTGATGTACTGGGCCGCACGCACTACCCTCCGTAGCGCCTTGCGGTCGGTCGTATGCCGAGCATTTGCCATAAAATCCTGGACCCTACATTCCCAGACAGACGCAGAGTTTATCATGTCGAAAGATCATCCTCTCCTGCTCTCTCTCTCTCTCTGTCCCACAGAAGTAATTTCTTCCCCACCACTTTGCCTCTATAAATGCAAGCCGATGCAAAGCGTGAGATTAGGCTCCCATTAACTTTAACAGTGCTGATAGCAGATGTCAGGGAACACACGGTCGACACCAGCTGTTTCCCAAATGGCACCCTCTTTCCCTTCACAGTGCACCTGGAGTGCATAAGACTCTGGTCAAAAGTAGTGCACTATGTAGGGTAGTAGGGTGCCGTTTGGAGACGCGGTATAGTTAGTTCAGAGCACACGGCTAGATTACAGATCTCCGTGATAGCAGGTAAAGAAATGATTATCGTATACTGACAGTTGGAGAAAAGGTTATCGTGCAAGACAAACAGGCCTCAACGCTCCAGGATACCTACAGCATCAAACTGATTATATAATAATAATAATAGATAAATCATAGACCCTGTGCATCCTAAACGGCACCCTATTCCCTATATAGTGCACTACTTTAGACCAGGGTCAGTAGGACTCTGGCACCCTATTCCCTACTTAGTGCACTACTTTAGCTCAGGGTCAGTAAGACTATTTCTGATCAAAAGTAATGCACTACACAGATGTAAGATCTTAATTTGATCACCCTGTTGTTGCAGGAAATGTCCTGCAACAACAGGGCATACAAACTAGTAGTCTAGGAACCAAGGACTGATCACCCCAATCCACAAAAGTGGAGACAAATATGACACCAATAACTACCGTGTCAATAGCAACCTTGGGAAAATCCTCTGCATTATCATTAACAGCTGACTGATACAATTCCTCAGTGAAAACAATATACTGAGCAAATGACAAATTGGCTTTTTACCAAATGGCTGTACGACTGACCACTCATTCACCCTGCACAGCCTAATGGACAAACAAACAAACCAAAACAAAGGCAAATTCTTCTCATGCTTTGTGGATTTAAATAAAATATATTTTCACTCAATTTAGCATGAGGGTCTGCTATACAAATTGATGGAAAGTGGTGTTGGGGGAAAAAACATTATAAAATCCATGTACACAAACATCAAGTGTGTGGTTAAAACTGGCAAAAAACACATTTCTTTCCACAGGGCAATGGGGTGAGACAGGGATGTAGCTTAAGCCCCATCACCAGTGATGTACTGGGCCATGCACACTACCCTCTGTAGCGCCTTATGGTCAAATGCCAAGCAGTTGCCATACCAGGTGGTGATGCAACTGGACAGGATGCTCTCGATGGTGCAGCTGTATAACTTTTTGAGGATCTGGGGACCCATGCCAACACACCTCCAGGTTGTGTAAGGGCTATTTGACCAAGAAGGAGAGAGATGGAGTGCTGCATCAGATGACCTGGCCTCCACAATCACCCGACCCCAACCCAATTGAGATGGTTTGTGATGAATTGGACCGCAGAGTGAAGGAAAATCAGCCAACAAGTGCTCAGCATATGTGGGCCTCCTTCAAGACTGTTGGAAAAGCATTCCACGTGAAGCTGGTTGAGAGAATGCCAAGAGTGTACTAAGCTGTCATCAAGGCAAAGGGTGGCTACTTTGAAGAATCTAAAATATAAGGATTGAGGATTGTACATCATTCAGAGGGTTAATGAGCCAGACACAAGATTTAAGTGCCTTTGAACGAGGTATGGTAGTAGGTGCCAGGCGCACCGGTTTGTGTCAAGAACTGCAACGTTGCTGGGTTTTTCACGCTCAACAGTTTCCTGTATGTATCAAGAATGGTCCACCACCCAAAGGAAATCCAGCCAACTTGACACAACTGTGGGAAGCATTGGAGTCAACATGTTCCCAGCATCCCTGTGGAATGTTTTCGACACCTTGTAGAGTCCATGACCCGACGATTTGAGGCTGTTCTGAGGGGAAAAGGGGAGTGAAACTCAATATTAGGAAGGGGTTCTTAATGTTTTGTATACTCAGTGAAGATGCATTTCACTGCCCAGATCCAGGACTGACACGTTCTGTGTTATTGAAACAGGTATGATGCAGTACATTTCCTTTCGTTTTATCTGTTATAATAAATAGATTTTGTTTTTCCAAAAGCTAGAAATTAATCCAATAAAAATACTTGTGGAAATGCTTCTTGGTCAGTATTTCCAGACTTCTCAGGGTGGATGGTCCTCTGTGATACTGCTAAATACCAAGAGGAATGATGGATCATATAGAACGACTCAAAAGGCCCTCAGAGTCAATGTAAAGGCAACGTAAAGGCAACGTAAAGGCGACGTAAAGGCGACGTAAAGGCGACGTAAAGAACTAAACTAAAAAACATCACCTGACATGTGTGGAACTGGAAAAGGATCACTAATCAAGTAGTCGCCATGTGTTATGTTGATACTCACCAACAGACAAAATCAACTTAACTTGACATACGACCCAGCTGACCCCATAAAGCCACAAGCTCATACAGAGCTTCATTGCTAGGCTCACATCCAGAAGGCGAGGTCAGTACAGGTGCATCAAAGCTGTGACCGAGAGATGAAAAACAGCTTCTATCTCAAGGCCATCAGACTGTTTAACAGCCATCACTAGCACAGAGAGGCTGCTGCCAACGTACAGACTTGAAATCATTGGCCACTTTAATAAATGGATCACTAGTCTCTTTAATAATGTCACTTTAATAATGTTTACATATCTTACATTACTCATCTCATATGTACAGTTGAAGTTAGAAGTTTATATACACCTTAGCCAAATACATTGAAACTCAGTTTTTTACAATTCCTTAACATTTAATCCGAGTAAAAATTCCCTGTTTTAGGTCAGTTAGGATAACCACTTTATTTTAAGAATGTGAAATGTCAAAATAATAGTAGAGAGGATTATTTATTTCAGCTTTTATTTCTTTCATCACATTCCCAGTGGGTCAGAAGTTTACATGCACTCAATTAGTATTTGGTAGCATTGCCTTGAATTGTTTAACTTGCGTCAAACATTTCGGGGAGCCTTCCACAAGCTTCCCACAATAAGTTGAGTGAATTTTGGCCCATTCCTCCTGACAGAGCTGTTGTAACTGAGTCAGGTTTGTAGGCCTACTTGCTCGCACACGCTTTTTCAGTTCTGCCCACAAATTTTCTATAGGATTGAGGTCAGGGCTTTGTGATGGCCACTCCAATACCTTGACTTTGTTGTCCTTAAGCCATTTTGTCCCAACTTTGGAAGTGTGCTTGGGGTCATTGTCCATTTGGAAGACCCATTTGCGACCAAGCTTTAACTTCCTGACTGTTGTCTTGAGATGTTGCTTCAATATATCCACATAATTGTCCTTCTCACGATGCCATCTATTTTGTGAAGAGCACCAGTCCCTCCTTCAGCAAAGCATCCCCACAACATGATGCTGCCACCCCCGTGCTTCACGGTTGGGATAATATTCTTCAGCTTGCAAGCATCTCCCTTTTTCCTCCAAACATAACGATGGTCATTATGGTCAAACAGTTCTGTTTTTGTTTCATCAGACCAAAGGACATTTCTCCAAAAAGTACAATCTTTGTCCCCATGTGTGTATGTGACCAATAAAATGTGATTTGATTTGATTTGACATTAATTTTGTAATATTATATTTGATATTTTTTTGTCATATTATATTTTTTCCAAGATCATTATCCTTTGAAATACATTCAGATTGTTGACAGAGACAACATACGTTGATTAAGCTGATTAAACAAGACTATAAAATGTGTGATAATACCAAAAGGTTAATGTCAGAAAATGTGATGCTTCTGTTTTCTGGAACTACTGTTCATCTTAAACTGGCAGACTGCTGCCCTGCCCTGTCTGCCCTGCCTACCCTACCCTTCCCCGTCTGCCCTGCCCTGCTTCCCCTGCCTCCCCTGCCTGCCGTCCTCTGCCCTGCCTCCCCTGCCTGCCCTGCCTGTCCGCTGCCCTGCCTCCCTTGCCTGCCTCCCCTGCCTGTCCGCTGCCCTGCCTCCCCTGCCTGCCTCCACTGCCTGTCCGCTGCCCTGCCTCCCCTGCCTGCCCTGCCTGCCCTACCTCTGCCCCATGTAGTGCTAGGACCAGGTTGGAGTGACAGCTGGAGTGATGTAATACCCCCCCCCCCCCCCCCCCCCCCCCAACAGACCAGTTATAAAGAGCAATATCCAGTTCCAGGATTGAGATCAGCTTAGGTAGATTAAAGCTCTAGGACACTGCCATGTTGGTTGTATAAAATCTGTGTTGATAAACAATGTGTCGTTGCTGTATATGAAAGAGTGTAATCTGGCAGATGGCCTGGGGGTCCAAGAGAGAGCTGCTCCATATTACAGGACATGCTAGGCCAAGGTTTAGGCTTCTTATGACTTAATGGGATTTCAGATTCCTTCTCATTCAAACGTATTATAGAAAGATAGATAGATAGAGAGAGAGAGAGAGAGAGAGAGAGAGAGAGAGAGAGAGAGAGAGAGAGAGAGAGAGAGAGAGAGAGAGAGAGAGAGAGAGAGAGAGAGAGAGAGAGAGAGAGAGAGAGAGAGAGAGAGAGAGAGAGAGAGAGAGAGAGAGAGAGAGAGAGAGAGAGAGAGAGAGAGAGAGAGAGAGAGACAGAGAGAGAGAGACAGAGAGACAGAGAGACAGAGATTATTGCTCAGGCTGTTTGATCTCTTCTTTTTTTTATGGAGATGGCCTCGTGGTTTTAGCATTCGTGGAAAGTGAAGCGACCAAGGGAGCGACGACCGCCCGCCCGACCAAGCGCTACAATCAATGAACGCTAAAGTGCAGGCAGCCAATCAGCTGAGAGTACCAATGCCCTGTGGGCCATTTCGCTAACGTGCATCTCGCTCAGTCGACTCACTTCAACCCTTCTGCTGGGCCACCTTTCTAGAAGCGCTTCCATCCTGTCAGGGAAAGATTTCTCCAGATCAGCGGCTCTCTCTGCTCAGCCAACCCGCCAGACGACCGCAGTCAGCTGATTGAGACACGAAGCTCTTCCTCCTACCACCAGGACAGACAGCTGTGTCCCCCAAGAAGCTCTCCTATCACCAGGACAGACAGCTGTGTCCCCCAAGAAGCCCTTCCTCCTACCACCAGGACAGACAGCTGTGTCCCCCTAGAAGCCCTTCCTCCTACCACCAGGACAGACAGCTGTGTCCCCCAAGAAGCTCTTCCTCCTACCACCAGGACAGACAGCTGTGTCCCCCAAGAAGCTCTTCCTCCTACCACCAGGACAGACAGCTGTGTCCCCCAAGAAGCTCTTCCTCCTACCACCAGGACAGACAGCTGTGTCCCCCAAAAAGCTCTTCCTCCTACCACCAGGACAGACAGCTGTCCCCCCCTAGAAGCTCTTCCTCCTACCACCAGGACAGACAGCTGTGTCCCCCAAGAAGCTCTCCTATCACCAGGACAGACAGCTGTGTCCCCCAAGAAGCTCTCCTACCACCAGGACAGACAGCTGTGTCCCCCTAGAAGCTCTCCTATCACCAGGACAGACAGCTGTGTCCCCCAAGAAGCTCTCCTACCACCAGGACAGACAGCTGTGTCCCCCAAGAAGCCCTTCTACCACCAGGACAGACAGCTGTGTCCCCCAAGAAGCTCTCCTACCACCAGGACAGACAGCTGTGTCCCCCTAGAAGCTCTTCCTCCTACCACCAGGACAGACAGCTGTGTCCCCCAAGAAGCTCTTCCTCCTACCACCAGGACAGACAGCTGTGTCCCCCAAGAAGCTCTCCTACCACCAGGACAGACAGCTGTGTCCCCCAAGAAGCTCTTCCTCCTACCACCAGGACAGACAGCTGTGTCCCCCAAGAAGCCCTTCCTCCTACCACCAGGACAGACAGCTGTGTCCCCAAAGAAGCTCTTCCTCCTACCACCAGGACAGACAGCTGTGTCCCCCAATAAGCCCTTCCTCCTACCACCAGGACAGACAGCTGTGTCCCCCAAGACGCTCTTCCAACTACCACCAGGACAGACAGCTGTGTCCCCCAAGAAGCCCTTCCTTCTACCGCCAGGACAGACAGCTGTGTCCCCCAAAAAGCTCTTCCTCTTACCACCAGGACAGACAGCTGTGTCCCCCAAAAAGCTCTTCCAACTACCACCAGGACAGACAGCTGTGTCCCCCAAGAAGCCCTTCCTCCTACCACCAGGACAGACAGCTGTGTCCCCCAAAAAGCTCTTCCTCCGAACCCCAGGACAGACAGCTGTGTCCCCCAAGAAGCCCTTCCTCCTACCACCAGGACAGACAGCTGTGTCCCCCAAGAAGCTCTTCCTCCTACCACCAGGACAGACAGCTGTGTCCCCCAAGAAGCCCTTCCTCCTACCACCAGGACAGACAGCTGTGTCCCCCTAGAAGCCATTCCTCCTACCACCAGGACAGACAGCTGTGTCCCCCAAGAAGCCCTTCCTCCTACCACCAGGACAGACAGCTGTGTCCCCCTAGAAGCCCTTCTACCACCAGGACAGACAGCTGTGTCCCCCAAGAAGCTCTCCTATCACCAGGACAGACAGCTGTGTCCCCCAAGAAGCTCTTCCTCCTACCACCAGGACAGACAGCTGTGTCCCCCTAAGAAGCTCTTCCTCCTACCACCAGGACAGACAGCTGTGTCCCCCAAGAAGCTCTTCCTCCTACCACCAGGACAGACAGCTGTGTCCCCCAAGAAGCTCTTCCTCCTACCACCAGGACAGACAGCTGTGTCCCCCAAGTAGCCCTTCCTCCTACCACCAGGACAGACAGCTGTGTCCCCCAAGAAGCTCTTCCTCCTACCACCAGGACAGACAGCTGTGTCCCCCAAGAAGCTCTCCTACCACCAGGACAGACAGCTGTGTCCCCTAAGAAGCTCTTCCTCCTACCACCAGGACAGACAGCTGTGTCCCCCAAGAAGCCCTTCTACCACCAGGACAGACAGCTGTGCCCCCCAAGAAGCTCTTCCTCCTACCACCAGGACAGACAGCTGTGTCTCCCAAGAAGCTCTTCCTCCTACCACCAGGACAGACAGCTGTGTCTCCCAAGAAGCTCTTCCTCCTACCACCAGGACAGACAGCTGTGTCCCACAACGCCTAGATGTCACTCAGCAAAGTTTGAGCCCCAATCTGACATCCTGTTTTTCGTTTCTGCATTCTCCAAGCGTTTTGCTGTTTTGCTGCCGCGCTGTCAAAGAATTATCCTGCTTTGCCTCTCTCTGAACCCAGGATATCTCCTCTCTGAGCCCAGGATATCTCCTCTCTGAACCCAGGATATCTCCTCTCTGAGCCCAGGATATCTCCTCACTGAGACCAGGATATCTCCTCACTGAGACCAGGATATCTCCTCACTGAACCCAGGATATCTCCTCACTTAACCCAGGATATCTCCTCACTGAGCCCAGGATATCTCCTCTCTGAACCCAGGATATCTCCTCTCTGAACCCAGGATATCTCCTCTCTGAACCCAGGATATCTCCTCTTTGAACCCAGGATATCTCCTCTCTGAACCCAGGATATCTCCTCTCTGAACCCAGGATATCTCCTCTCTGAGCCCAGGATATCTCCTCACTTAACCCAGGATATCTCCTCACTGAGCCCAGGATATCTCCTCTCTGAACCCAGGATATCTCCTTTCTGAACCCAGGATATCTCCTCTCTGAGCCCAGGATATCTCCTCACTGAACCCAGGATATCTCCTCTCTGAGCCCAGGATATCTCCTCACTGAACCCAGGATACCTCCTTCTCCTCACCACAACAACTAAGTGAGTTCTGTGGCTGAGAGTCTGGCGCTCCTGTCCTGGTTGGTCTCTCTGAAGACATTTGGACTCAGACCAGAAGCCCTCTTCTTCTTCAAGTTCCAAAACTCAGCCGACCCAACATTCGGAAGTCGGGGTTCCACTGAACGAACACCTTCTCTTCTGACTGACATCTCACCTCAGCTCCCAGAATGCCTCACTCCTTCCAGCAGAAGCAAGGTGAGAACTTTTCCTTTACCTTAGAGTCGTTGGTGTAGACCACTCTACCTTAGAGTCATTAATGTAGACCACTCTACCTTAGAGTCATTAATGTAGACCACTCTACCTAAGAGTCATTAATGTAGACAACTCTACCTTGGTCGTTAATGTAGACCACTCTACCTTAGAGTCATTAATGTAGACCACTCTACCTTAGAGTCATTAATGTAGACCACTCTACCTTAGAGTCATTAATGTAGACCACTCTACCTAAGAGTCATTAATGTAGACAACTCTACCTTGGTCGTTAATGTAGACCACTCTACCTTAGATTCATTAATGTAGACCACTCTACCTAAGAGACATTAATGTAGACCACTCTACCTTAGATTCATTAATGTAGACCACTCTACCTAAGAGACATTAATGTAGACCACTCTACCATAGAGTCGTTAATGTAGACCACTCTACCTAAGAGTCATTAATGTAGACCACTCTACCATAGAGTCATTAATGTAGACCACTCTACCTTAGAGTCATTAATGTAGACCACTCTACCTTAGAGTCATTAATGTAGACCACTCTACCATAGAGTCATTAATGTGTAAATGTCACGGAAGTCCCAAGATTATTACAACTATTACGATAGAGACATGAAACTCATTCATTATACCATACGATTAATGCAAAAACACACAATATGGATTTATATTGGTTTTTAATATATTACTGTCTTTGTAGACGGTTGTGTGTGTGTACAGTGTGTATGTGTGTGTATGTAAAGTATGTGTGTGTGTGTGTGTGTGTGTGTGTGTGTGTGTGTGTGTGTGTGTGTGTGTGTGTGTGTGTGTGTGTGTGTGTGTGTGTGTGTGTGTGTGTGTGTATGTACAGTATGTATGTGTGTGTCTATGTACAGTATGTGTGTGTGTGTATGTGTGTGTATATACAGTATGTATGTGTGTGTATGTGTGTGTATATACAGTATGTATGTGTGTGTATGTACAGTATGTATGTGTGTGTGTGTGTGTGTGTGTACAGTATGTGTGTGTGTGTGTATATACAGTATGTATGTGTGTGTGTATGTACAGTATGTATGTGTGTGTGTGTATGTACAGTATATATGTGTGTGTATGTGTACAGTATGTATGTGTGTGTGTGCGTATGTACAGTATGTATGTGTGTGTATGTGTACAGTATGTGTGTGTATGTGTACAGTATGTGTGTGTATGTGTACAGTATGTGTGTGTATGTGTACAGTATGTGTGTGTATGTGTACAGTATGTGTGTGTATGTGTACAGTATGTATGTGTGTGTGTGTATGTACAGTATGTATGTGTGTGTGTGTGTGTGTACATAGTGTGTGTGTGTGTGTTATTATAACACCTAGCACCATCCTCCCTGTGGGGGGCAACACAGATGATCCCTTATAGACCAGCTGCTCTTTCAGACTCTGTAACGCTGCTATTGACTCACCTTGGCTTTAGTCCAACTATACAAAAGTGTAAATAGAAATGACCCATTAATTTCACACCTTCAGCATTAACCATCCATTTGTATCTGTGCAAACAAACAAACAATGTTAATTGTTAATATACTTTTTTTTTTTTAAGAAAACACAAATATCCATCTGTGTCACTCAACTCAATCAGATTCATTTCTAATAAGATGAGAATTAGCAGAGAATATCAGCAGAATATCAGCGGCATTTACAGTAATTACATCTGTTGAGATAGGGCAGGGATTTACAGTAATTACATCTGTTGAGATACAGCAGGGATTTACAGTAATTACATCTGTTGAGATACAGCAGGGATTTACAGTAATTACATCTGTTGAGATACAGCAGGGATTTACAGTAATTACATCTGTTGAGATACAGCAGGGATTTACAGTAATTACATCTGTTGAGATACAGCAGGGATTTACAGTAATTACATCTGTTGAGATAGGGCAGGGATTTACAGTAATTACACCTGTTGAGATACAGCAGGGATTTACAGTAATTACATCTGTTGAGATACAGCACTGATTTACAGTAATTACATCTGTTGAGATACAACAGGGATTTACAGTAATTACATCTGTTGAGATACAGCAGGGATTTACAGTAATTACAGCTGTTGAGATACAGCAGGGATTTACAGTAATTACATATGTTGAGATACAGCAGGGATATACAGTAATTATATCTGTTGAGATACAGCAGGGATTTACAGTAATTACATCTGTTACGATACAGCAGGGATTTACAGTACCTACATCTGTTGAGATACAACTGTAAAACTCTCTCCACTGTAATTGTTACAGTACATTGAAATTACAGTAAATATCTCGATAAAAACTTTTTCTGAAATGTATCATGTTCTGAAACAATGGTATTCAGCAGAAATTGACAATTCCAAGCCAAAACGCCTTTTCATTATTGTTTAAGTATCTCACAGTTGTCTTGTGTTAAGTCTGGCAAGGAAAGTTAATCAATATTTAATGTTGTTCTCTTAAGCAAAATAATATCCACTAAACGTTAATCTGGATTTTGAATTGATGGAACACTATTCCAGCTCTTAAATGATATGTTCATATTTAAAAATCTTCCCCATTATGTTTGTCCGTCTGTCACAACAGGTAAGTGTTTTTATAAGTGCAGACACAAAACCATAAATATGTTGTGCTGCGCGACAAAATTATTTCGAAAAAAAAAAAGGGGGAATGAAAAATGTCAATTTTATTAATAACCCTCCTAGAGTCTATTGACGCACTGGTGCGTCAATCTAAGTAACATGATGAAACAATCCCCATTAAAATCTGTCAGTTTAAAATAGAGATATCTGTTTGTTTACATGGAATGCGTCTCAATCCACCGCGTCCGCCGATGTCGTCTTTCTACATCTGGGGTTAAAAGTGGCAGAGTTACAGCGCTGTTTGTCAGACCAGGAGACATCTTGAAAAACGGTCTTCTCATGAAGGTAACCCCATGCAAATGAATGGAAATATGCAGGTAATTATGTGCCAACAAAGAAAAAGGGTTAAATATGTGGAAAAAATATATATAGATATTTACTGAGCTTTCTTGGATCTCCTAAATATAGGACAGACACTTCAAAACCTTATTCCTTGTGATACATTTTTTGACTGTCCTTTTTTACACTTATGAATGTGTTATTCCATGCATTTCTATTTGCTACTGTAGTAAAGATCAAATTCAAATAATGTAAAAAAAAAAAAAGTTCAATGAACCATGGTATGACCTTCTTAAAACAATTCCATATATCAGCTTAGAAAAAAACCCTCATTGTTCTATCAGAACCGTCTGTGTGTTGTAGATCAGTTGCAGAAGCTGAGTCTGTACAGGGCCAGCTGAGAGGTTAAAGCTGAGTCTGTACAGGCCAGAGAGGTTAGAAGCTGAGTCTGTACAGGGTCAGAGAGGTTAAAACTGGGTCTGTACAGGGCCAGAGAGGTTAAAGCTGAGTCTGTACAGGCCAGAGAGGTTAGAAGCTGAGTCTGTACAGGGTCAGAGAGGTTAAAACTGGGTCTGTACAGGGCCAGCTGAGAGGTTAAAGCTGAGTCTGTACAGGCCAGAGAGGTTAGAAGCTGAGTCTGTACAGGGTCAGAGAGGTTAAAACTGGGTCTGTACAGGGCCAGAGAGGTTAAAGCTGAGTCTGTACAGGGTCAAAGAGGTTAAAACTGGGTCTGTACAGGGCCAGAGAGGTTAAAGCTGAGTCTGTACTGGCCAGAGAGGTTAAAGCTGAGTCTGTACAGGGCCAGAGAGGTTAGAAGCTGAGTCTGTACAGGGCCAGAGAGGTTAAAGCTGAGTCTGTACAGGCCAGAGAGGTTAAAGCTGAGTCTGTACAGGGTCAAAGAGGTTAAAACTGGGTCTGTACAGGCCAGAGAGGTTAAAGCTGAGTCTGTACAGGGTCAAAGAGGTTAAAACTGGGTCTGTACAGGGCCAGATAGGTTAGAAGCTAAGTCTGTACAGGCCAGAGAGTTTAAAGCTGAGTCTGTACAGGCCAGAGAGGTTAAAGCTGAGTCTGCACAGAGTCAGAGAGGTTAGAAGCTGAGTCTGTACAGGGCCAGAGAGGTTAGAAGCTGAGTCTGTACAGGGCCAGAGAGGATAGAAGCTGAGTCTGTACAGGGCCAGAGAGGTTAGAAGCTGAGTCTGTACAGGGCCAGAGAGGATAGAAGCTGAGTCTGTACAGGGTCAGAGAGGTTAGAAGCTGAGTCTGTACAGGGCCAGAGAGGTTAAAGCTGAGTCTGTACAGGCCAGAGAGGTTAAAGCTGAGTCTGTACAGGGCCAGAGAGGTTAAAGCTGAGTCTGTACAGGGTCAGAGAGGTTAGAAGCTGAGTCTGTACAGGGCCAGAGAGGTTAGACGCTAAGTCTGCACAGGGCCAGAGAGGTTAAAGCTGAGTCTGTATAGGGTCAAAGAGGTTAAAACTGGGTCTGTACAGGGCTAGAGAGGTTAAGCTGAGTCTGTACAGGGCCAGAGAGGTTAAAGCTGAGTCTGCATGGGGTCAGAGAGGTTAGAAGCTGAGTCTGTACAGGGCCAGAGAGGTTAGAAGCTGAGTCTGTACAGATTCAGAGAGGTTAGAAGCTGAGTCTGCACAGGGCCAGAGAGGTTAGAAGCTGAGTCTGTACAGGGCCAGAGAGGTTAGAAGCTGAGTCTGTACAGGGTCAGAGAGGTTAGAAGCTGAGTCTGTACAGGCCAGAGAGGTTAGAGCTGAGTCTGTACAGGGTCAGAGAGGTTAGAAGCTGAGTCTGTACAGGGTCAGAGAGGTTAAAGCTGAGTCTGTACAGGGTCAAAGAGGTTAAAGCTGAGTCTGTACAGGGCCAGAGAGGTTAGAAGCTGAGTCTGTACAGGGTCAGAGAGGTTAGAAGCTGAGTCTGTACAGGGCCAGAGAGGTTAAAGCTGAGTCTGTACAGGGTCAAAGAGGTTAAAACTGGGTCTGTACAGGGCCAGAGAGGTTAAAGCTGAGTCTGTACTGGCCAGAGAGGTTAAAGCTGAGTCTGTACAGGGCCAGAGAGGTTAGAAGCTGAGTCTGTACAGGGCCAGAGAGGTTAAAGCTGAGTCTGTACAGGCCAGAGAGGTTAAAGCTGAGTCTGTACAGGGTCAAAGAGGTTAAAACTGGGTCTGTACAGGCCAGAGAGGTTAAAGCTGAGTCTGTACAGGGTCAAAGAGGTTAAAACTGGGTCTGTACAGGGCCAGATAGGTTAGAAGCTAAGTCTGTACAGGCCAGAGAGTTTAAAGCTGAGTCTGTACAGGCCAGAGAGGTTAAAGCTGAGTCTGCACAGAGTCAGAGAGGTTAGAAGCTGAGTCTGTACAGGGCCAGAGAGGTTAGAAGCTGAGTCTGTACAGGGCCAGAGAGGATAGAAGCTGAGTCTGTACAGGGCCAGAGAGGTTAGAAGCTGAGTCTGTACAGGGCCAGAGAGGATAGAAGCTGAGTCTGTACAGGGTCAGAGAGGTTAGAAGCTGAGTCTGTACAGGGCCAGAGAGGTTAAAGCTGAGTCTGTACAGGCCAGAGAGGTTAAAGCTGAGTCTGTACAGGGCCAGAGAGGTTAAAGCTGAGTCTGTACAGGGTCAGAGAGGTTAGAAGCTGAGTCTGTACAGGGCCAGAGAGGTTAGACGCTAAGTCTGCACAGGGCCAGAGAGGTTAAAGCTGAGTCTGTATAGGGTCAAAGAGGTTAAAACTGGGTCTGTACAGGGCTAGAGAGGTTAAGCTGAGTCTGTACAGGGCCAGAGAGGTTAAAGCTGAGTCTGCATGGGGTCAGAGAGGTTAGAAGCTGAGTCTGTACAGGGCCAGAGAGGTTAGAAGCTGAGTCTGTACAGATTCAGAGAGGTTAGAAGCTGAGTCTGCACAGGGCCAGAGAGGTTAGAAGCTGAGTCTGTACAGGGCCAGAGAGGTTAGAAGCTGAGTCTGTACAGGGTCAGAGAGGTTAGAAGCTGAGTCTGTACAGGCCAGAGAGGTTAGAGCTGAGTCTGTACAGGGTCAGAGAGGTTAGAAGCTGAGTCTGTACAGGGTCAGAGAGGTTAAAGCTGAGTCTGTACAGGGTCAAAGAGGTTAAAGCTGAGTCTGTACAGGGCCAGAGAGGTTAGAAGCTGAGTCTGTACAGGGTCAGAGAGGTTAGAAGCTGAGTCTGTACAGGGCCAGAGAGGTTAGAAGCTGAGTCTGTACAGGCCAGAGAGTTTAAAGCTGAGTCTGTGCAGGGCCAGAGAGGTTAGAAGCTGAGTCTGTACAGGCCAGAGAGGTTAAAGCTGAGTCTGTACAGGGTCAGAGAGGTTAAAGCTGAGTCTGTACAGGGTCAGAGAGGTTAAAGCTATAAAATATTTCCATATTTCCCAATATACCGCCCCAATATTTCCACAGACGATGCAATCACCATCGCACTGCACACTGCCCTGTCCCATCTGGACAAGAAGAATACCTATGTAAGAATACTGTTAATTCACTATATCTCAGCCTTCAACACCATAGTACCCTCCAAGCTCATCATTAAGCTCGGGGCCCTGGGTCTGCACCCCACCTTGTGCAACTGGGTCCTGGACTTCCTGACAGGCCACCCCCAGGTGGTGAAGGTAGGAAGCAACACCTCCACTTCGCTGATCATCAACACTGGGGCCCCACAAGGGTGCGTGCTCAGTCCCTCCTGTACTCCCAGTTCAGCCATGACTGCGTGGCCACGGATGCCTCCAACTCAATCATCAAGTTTGCAAATGACACAACAGTAATAGGCCTGATTACCAACAATGATGAGACAGCCTACAGGAAGGAGGTGAGGGCCCTGGCGTAGTGGTGCCAGGAAAATAATCTCTCCCTCAACATCAACAAAATGAGGGAGCTGATCATGGACTTCAGGAAATAGCAGACGGGACCGCAGTCAAGTTCCTCGGTGTACACATCCCCAACAAACTGAAATGGTCCACAGACAGTGTGGTGAAGATGGCGTAACAGCGTCTCTTCAACCTCAGGAGGCTGAAGAAGTTTTTCTTGGCCCCTTTTACAGATGGACAATTGAGAGCATCCTGTTGGGCTGTATCACCGCCTGATACGGCAACTGCACCGCCCGCAACTGCACCGCCCGCAACCACAGGGCTCTCCAGAGGGTGGTGCGGTCTGTTCAACGCATCACCAGGGTTACACTGCCTTCCCTCCAGGACACCTACAGCACCAGATTTCACAGGAAGGCCAAAAAGATCATCAAGGACATAAACCACCCGAGCCACTGCCTGTTCACCCCGTTACCATCCAGAAGGCGAGGTCAGTACAGGTACGTAAAAGCTGGGACCGAGAGACTGAAAAACATCTTCTATCTCAAGGCCATCAGACTGTTAAACAGCCACCACTAGCCGGCTACCACCCGGTTACTCAACCCTGCACCTTAGAGGCTGCTGCCCTATGTACATAGATATGGAATCACTAGTCACTCTAATAATGTTTACATACTGTTTTACTCATCTCATATGTATGCTCTGTATTCTACTGTATTTAGTCAATGCAACTCCGACATTGTTCGTCCTAAGATTTATATATTTCTTAACTCCATTCTTTTACTTTAGATTTGAGTGTATAGTTGCGAATTGTTCGAAACTACTACATTGGTGGAGCTAGAAACACAAGCATTTCACTACACCTGCAATAACATCTGATAAACATGTGCGTGTGACAAATAAAATTGAATTATGATTTGATTTGATTTGTCACTGATCGCCGTGCTCAGAGTGGGCCGGACTTCAGGCAAACCGTGGCAAACCTTCCACAGTGAAAAAGGGTTGTGTCTAACGTACGTGAATTAGATTAAAGGGTCTTCTCCACATTCAGACACACGGTTGTCAAGAGTGGGCGAAATGGAAAAAGAATCAATCTCTCCCAGTCCACAAGGTGGCGTCCTGCCCCTTCAGATGGTGCTTTACAGGTGGGCTCGCTGTCTGCTCCGACCAATGGTGCGAATGCAGATTTTTCGCCCTGGATCACGTGAACAGTAATGTCATGGTACAGGCTACAATTTGTTATGCGTCCCCCACGCTTCTCCAAGGTCATCACGACGATTGTGCCCATCTCCAGAAGCAGGCAATCCAAGGTGGTTCCTATGTCAAAGGTCCAGGACGGCTGGTACAGCCGGTATTTCCTGGTTCCGAAAAAGGGACGGGACATTGAGTTCCATTCTGGACTATGTGCCCTCAGCAAGCACCTCAGAGTCTACATACAATGCTCATGAGCCGCCGACTATTACAACCGATTGGCTGGTGGCGGTGGAGTCAAGGGGGCAAGCAGTGTCACACACATCCATGCTACTTACTCCACCTCAGTGCATTCTGTTTCTGGTACTCAGTCGCTTCAGCGTAATTTTCTATCCCCACGGAGGTTGCTTTTGGTTCCGGCGTTGCTCAGCAGGATTCCATCTGGGTCACACAGTGTCTACGCCTACTGGGGATGATATCTTCTATGATGGAAGTCATTCCAGGGCGGCTATTGTTGATACGGACCTTCCAGAGCTGAGTGCTAGCCTCTCATCTGGAAGCATATCGCAGCCAAAAGCTGGTCGCCTGTCAGGCCTATGGTTCATGGGCCCTGTGGTGGAAGCCTCTATTATTGTAAGGGAAGTCCCCCCCCAATTGTACAAAATAACATGGCAAGTTATTGGCACCGAGCGCAGCATATACACGATGGACAAGTACACTAGTTCTGGCCCGCTTTCATCCAAAGCTGATGGCAAATGCCATGCTGCAAATGAGCTGTGTAACACTCCAAAATTCCTATAGTGGGCGAGTGTGTCCCATCTAAATTTTTCATAGGCTTTATGTAACGCAAGTCAAAACCCAAGAGTCAAATTTTGAGATTTTGAAAGTTTTGGCAAAAACTTATCACCCCCTTAAAAAAGTGCTTTCTGGACCGTTTTTTGAAATTCTTTCGAGTTTTTTGTCAATTACACATGTGTAAGAACTATATGAAAATACTTTTGTCAAATTTTATTAACATAATTTTTTTAGATTTTTTTTTTTGAACTTAAGGTATATGTTTTGTACATTTGGAATGTGATTTCATAGGAAGTCAAAAGTCAAAAGTCAAAAATGTCAAAAATTTGGAAAAAACGTATCACCCCCTTTAAAAAAGTGCTTTCTGGACCGTTTTTCGAAATTCTTTCGAGTTTTATGGCAATTACACATGTGTAAGAACTGTATGAAAATACATTAGTCACATTTTATTATCATAATTTTTTGTAAATGTTTATTTGAACTTAAGCAATATGGTTTGTGCATTTGGAATATGATTTCATAGGAAGTCAAAAGTCAAAAGTCAAAAATGTCAAAAATTTGGAAAAAACGTATCACCCCCTTTAAAAAAGTGCTTTCTGGACCGTTTTTCGAAATTCTTTCGAGTTTTATGGCAATTACACATGTGTAAGAACTGTATGAAAATACATTAGTCACATTTTATTATCATAATTTTTTGTAAATGTTTATTTGAACTTAAGCAATATGGTTTGTGCATTTGGAATATGATTTCATAGGAAGTCAAAAGTCAAAAGTCAAAAATGTCAAAAATTTGGAAAAAACGTATCACCCCCTTTAAAAAAGTGCTTTCTGGACCGTTTTTCGAAATTCTTTCGATTTTTAGGTCAATTACACACGTATAAGAACTGTATGAAAATACATTAGTCACATTTTATTATCATAATTTTTTTGTAAATGTTTATTTGAACATAAGGAATATGTTTTGTGCATTTGGAATATGATTTCATAGGAAGTCAAAAGTCAAAAGTCAAAAATGTGAATAAATTAGAAAAAACTTATCAAACCCTTTAAAAAAGTGCTTTTTTGGATTTCATAGTCAAAAATAACATTTTGTTTTTAAAAGGCCAAAATGAAGCATTTAAAACGGTTTTGAAAAATGACACCTGGTACCCAAAACATGAAACATAGAATATTTTTTGACATTTTTTGGAAACCTCCTTAAATCACTCAGGCCGGACCCCCATTGACTCGAGAAGAAAAAAAAAAAAAAAAAATTCCAGAAGAAAAAACATAGAATATTTTCTGACTTTTTTTGAAAACCTCCATAAATCACTCAGGCCAGCACCCATTGATTTTTGCCCGTAAATAGTGCTCCCAGAGCGGGTATGGAATTCTGGATGCCCCCTAAAAGCAATTTCAACCATGGCACCTGGTAACCCAAAAAATGAAACAGAATATTTTTTGACTTTTTTTGGAAACCTCCTTAAATCACTCAGGCCGGACCCCCATTGACACGAGAAGAAAAAACAAAAATTTCCAGAAGAAAAAACATAGAATATTTTCTGACTTTTTTTGAAAACCTCCATAAATCACTCAGGCCAGCACACATTGATTTTTGCCCGTAAATAGTGCTCCCAGAGCGGGTATGGAAGTCTGGATGCCCCCTAAAAGCATTTAAGGCTCTGTGTGTCTTTAAGCACCATATCCTTGCTGTGTGTGTGTGAGCTTTTCTTTGACATCTGTTTAGAGAAATGACTGATTTACAGTTCATGAAGGTTGCCTAATCACACACTTAAAGTTTTGGAAAGATCTGACTTTTTTAAGCCTTTGAAACAGCACCTGTGACCCCATTTTAAGGCACTTCCGGTTGGCACAGGAAGCTTAGAATCAACACAGGTAGACCTCATAGTGGCTTGATGGATTGACATTGAAGACAGGTTCATAAGACATTCATAACCCACATAGGGTTTATTTAAAGAATGCACGTTACATTTGCATATGATTCAACAGTGAAAAACATCACATCATATTGCAAACATAACACAGTGTTATATTTGCAATATGATGTATTGAATCATATTGCAAACATAACAGTGTGTTACATTTGCAATATGATGTGTTGAATCATATTGCAAACATAACACACACTGTTACATTTGCAATATGATGTGTTGATTCATATTGCAAATGTAACGCGCATTCTTTAAATACTTTAGAAATACAAAATTGAACATCCTGATGACCTCAGGATGGCCGGCCAGTGTTAGTGGTTCCTCTCCATCGCTCGTTGCGTGAAAATTTCATCATGTCGATTTTGCTGATGGTACCCCCGCGTTGAAACATATTGCAATTGTACAAAAGTCAACTAGCAAGTCGGTGTCCATCAGTCAATTGGATATTTTCAGACACCAAACTGATACCATCTGACACCAAACTCACTTTTTCCAACTCCTTTAGAAGCCAACTATAACATATTTCAGAGCAGGCCCAAAATTCACAGCGCCTTCCATTTAAACCATAATAAACCAAATAATACGTAGTTATGTTCTAGCTGCGGGTCCAATTTTCACATTATGTTTAGCCCTATGTGAGGCGACCTCGAATCCCAAGTTTCGGCTCGATAGTTCATTCGGTGCCCGAGCAAAACCCTAATTGGTGCTGAAAATCCACTGTTTTCATTGCCTTGCTACGGGGTCCTTGAATGAGCAATCAAACAGGCTCGTTGGAGTTTGTATCTATGGGCCGAGCCGGTTTCAATGCACCTAGTCTTGAGACTCTGGGACTTTTCTAAATGTCGTCCATTTCGTTGAGCTGAAATGAATTGAAAACATGGCAAATACACGAGGCTGTTTATCGGTCCGAGAACCTTCTAGAGCCACATAAATCACCGTGCACAATCGACCTGAGGTCTAGAACAGGTTTGTAAATTTTCAGAACTCTAGGTCTGACGGTTCTTTAAAAGTTCAAACAAAAGTAACTACTACATGCACTGTCTGCCTCTTAGCCCCTCAGTGTGTCCCTCCATCATTTCTGTTGATTTTGTATTTTTTTTTTTTTTTAAATCTGATGGGATGAATGACTGATTTACAGTTCAGGAGGGTTGTCTATTCACATATATGAAGTTTTGGAAAGATTTGACCTTTTTAACCCTTCAAAACAGCCCATTTGACACCAATTATGGCACTTCCGGTTGGCACAGGAAGTTGAAAATAAACACATATACTCACTGGAGTATGCTGTTTGAGAATCCTGAATTTTAAGTCTATATGTTAAAATTTGACTGATTTACATAGGGCTGAATGCACTATTTCTCTCAAACTGCAGGTTGGCTATTGCAAACACTTTTAGGGTGTTTTAACCACTTCCGGTTGCTCCAGGAAGCTTAGAATCGACACAGGTAGACCTCATGGTGGTCTGATGGACTGACATCAAAGACAGGTTCATAAGACAATCATAACCCACATAGGCTTTAGGTTGAATTTAGAGGTGCAGTCAATGTATTCCAATGGGGAGACATTTCATTGTAAACTATTTCATGTAAACACCTTCTTTTAACTGTGAAGGGTTAATGCCACAAGGTCAAGGTTAGGCTTGCACAGATCGGGAGGACCTTAGGATTGATCCTGAGGTGAAATTGTGCATCTAACATTAACGGTTCTCTCTCTGTCTCCCAAAAGCAAATGAAATTGACATTAAGGTCAAAAGGTCATTTGTGTCCGTTCTCTTGTAACGGTCGCTGCGCTCAGACCGAGCGAGCTACGGTCAAGCGGGGCGTCTCGTTGAACTCGGCACGGCCTGGAGATAATAGTAATGCCATTGCAGGCTTTATGTGTCGTTAAGCACCGTACTTTTTCACTCCCTCCTTGCTTTGTGTGTGTGTGTGTGTGTGTGAGAGAGAGCTTTCCTTTGACATCTGCTTAGAGAAATGACTGATTTACTGTTCATGAGGGTTGTCTAATTACACAAATGAAGTTTTGAAAAGTTCTGACCTTTTTAACCCTTCGAAACAGAACCATGACTCCATTTTAAGGCACTTCCGGTTGGCACAGGAAGCTATAGTTAAACACATGTCTTGACTGGGGTATGCTGTTACAGAATCCTGAATTTGAAGTCTATACGTTAAGAATTGACTGATCTACATAGGGTTGAATGCAGTGATTTTTCAAAATTGCAAGTCATGTATATCAGGACATCTTTTAGGCTGATTTAACCACTTCCGGTTGCTCCAGGAAGCTTAGAATCAACACAGGTAGACCTCATAGTGGCCTGATGGACTGACATCAAAGACAGGTTCATAAGACATTCATAACCCACTTAGGCTTCAGGTTGAATTTAGAGGTGCAGTCAATGTATTCCAATGGGGAGACATTTCATTGTAAACTATTTCATGTAAACACCTTCTTTTAACTGTGAAGGGTTAATGCCACAAGGTCAAGGTTAGGCTTGCACAGATCGGGAGGACCTTAGGATTGTTCCTGAGGTGAAATTGTGCATCTAACATTAACGGTTCTCTCTCTGTCTCCCAAAAGCAAATGAAATTGACATTAAGGTCAAAAGGTCATTTGTGTCCGTTCTCTTGTAACGGTCGCTGCGCTCAGACCGAGCGAGCTACGGTCAAGCGGGGCGTCTCGTTGAACTCGGCACGGCCTGGAGATAATAGTAATGCCATTGCAGGCTTTGTGTGTCGTTAAGCACCGTACTTTTTCACTCCATCACTGCTTTGTGTGTGTTTTTGTGTGTGAGAGAGCTTTCCTTTGACATCTGCTTAGAGAAATTACTGATTTACAGTTCATGTGGGTTGTCTAATCACACAATTGAAGTTTTGAAAAGTTCTGACCTTTTTAACCCTTCGAAACAGAACCATGACTCCATTTTAAGGCACTTCCGGTTGGCACAGGAAGCTATAGTTAAACACATATCTTGACTGGGGTATGCTGTTAAAGAATCCTGAGTTTTAAGTCTATACGTTAAGAATTGACTGATCTACATAGGGTTGAATGCAGTGATTTTTCAAAATTGCAAGTCATGTATATCAGGATATCTTTTAGGCTGATTTAACCACTTCCGGTTGCTCCAGGAAGCTTAGAATCAACACAGGTAGACCTCATAGTGGCCTGATGGACTGACATCAAAGACAGGTTCATAAGACATTCATAACCCATTTAGGCTTCAGGTTGAATTTAGAGGTGCAGTCAATGTGTTGCTATGGGATGACAACGACATGCTAGTTGACTTGCTAGGCGACTTTTGTACAATTTCAATATGTTTCAACGCGGGGGTACCATCACCAAAATCGACATGATGAAATTTCACCTAACGAGCGATGGAGAGGAACCACTGTCACTGCCCGGCCATCCTGAGGTCATCAGGACGTTGACTTTTGTATGTCCAAGGTATTTAAAGAATGCACGTTACATTTGCAATATGATTCAACATCACATCATATTGCAAATGTAACAGGCATTTGCAATATGAAAAACATCACATCATATTGCAAATGTAACGTGCATTCTCTTAAATACTTTAGAAATGCAAAAGTCAACGTTCTGATGACCTCAGGATGGCCGGGCAGTGATAGTGGTTCCTCTCCATCGCTCGTTTTGTGAAATTTCATCATGTCGCTTTTTCCTCATGGTACCTCCCCGTTGAAACATATTGCAATTGTACAAAAGTCAACGAGCAAGTCAGTGTCCATCAGTCAAATAGATATTTTCAGACACCAAACTGATACCATCTGACTCCAAACTCACTTTTTCCAACTCCTTTCGATGCCAACTATAACATATTTCAGAGCAGGCCCAAAATTCACAGAGCTTTCTCTTTAAACCATAATAAAACAAATAATACATAGTTATGTTCTAGCTGCGGGTCCAATGTTCACATTATGTTTAGCCCTATGTGAGGCGACCTCGAATCCCAAGTTTCGGCTCGATAGGTCATTCGGTGTCCGAGCAAAACGCTAATTGGTGCTGAAAATCCACTGTTTTCATTGCCTTGCTACGGGGTCCTTGAATGAGCAATCAAACAGGCTCGTTGGGGTCTGTCTCTATGGGCCGAGCCGGTTTCAACGCACCTAGTCTTGAGACTCTGGGACTTTTCTAAAGGTCGTCCGTTTCGTTGAGGTCAAATGAATTGAAAACATGGCAAATACACGAGGCTTTTTATCGATCCGAGAACCTTCTAGAGTCATATAATTCACTGTGCACAATCGACCTGAGGTCTAGAACAGGTTTGTAAATTTTTAGAACTCTAGGTCTGACGGTTCTTTAAAAGTTGGAACAAAAGTAACTACTGCAGGCACTGTCTGCCTCTTAGCCCCTCAGAGTGTCCCTCCATCATTTCTGTGTGGGTGTGAATTTTTTTTTTTTTGAGATCTGATGGGATGAATGACTGATTTACAGTTCAGGAAGGTTGTCTATTCACATATATGAAGTTTTGGAAAGATTTGACATTTTTAACCCTTTGAAACAGCCCATTTGACACCAATTATGGCACTTCCGGTTGGCACAGGAAGCTGAAAAAACCCACATATCATCACTGGAGTATGTTGTTACAGAATCCTGAGTTTTAAGTCTGTATGTTAAAAATTGACTGATTTACATAGGGTTGAATGCACTATTTCTCTCATACTGCATGTTGGGTATGGCAAACACTTTTAGGGTGATTTAACCACTTCCGGTTGCTCCAGGAAGCTTAGAATCGACACAGGTAGACCTCATGGTGGCCTGATGGACTGACATCAAAGACAGGTCCATAAGACAATCATAACCCACATAGGCTTTAGGTTGAATTTAGAGGTGCAGTCAATGTATTCCAATGGGGAGACATTTCATTGATGTAAACACCTTCTTTTAACTGTGAAGGGTTAATGCCACAAGGTCAGGGTTAGGCTTGCACAGATCGGGAGGACCTTAAGAACACTCCTGAGGTGAAATTGTGTTTCTAGCCTTAACGGTTCTCTCTCTGTGTCCCAAAAGCAAATGAAATTGACATTGAGGTCAAAAGGTCATTCGTGTCCGTTCTCTTGTAACGGTCGCTGCGCTCAGACCGAGCGAGCTACGGTCAAGCGGGGCATCTCGTTGAACTCGGCACGGCCTAGAGATAATAGTCATGCCATTTTGGGCTTTGTGTGTCTTTAAGCACCGTACTTTTTCACTCCATCCTTCCTTTTTGTGTGTGTGTTTTTGAGTGAGAGAGCTTTTCTTTGACATCTGTTTGGAAAAATGACTGATTACAGTTCATGAGGGTTGTCTAATCACACAAGTGAAGTTTTGAAAAGATCTGACCTTTATTACCCTTCAAACCTGACCCTATGGCACCATTTAAGGTACTTCCAGTTGACATAGGAAGCTGAACGTGAACACATACCCTCCTTGGGGTAGGCTCTTATATAATATTGAGTTTTAAGTCCTTATGTTAAGAGCGGACTTATTTAAAGAGGGTTAAAGGAGTGTGTGTTATTTCATAAAATCATATAAAATCACAGGATTCTCGCAGAGCTTCGAGACCCACTTTAAAAATGTACGTCTGAACACAGTGCAACTGGATCTGTGATTTTTTTGAAAAAAAAAATCCTCTTTGTGAACATCACCAAACGGTCAATGTACGATTTCTCTTAAATTACAATAGATAAATGGCTGGTTCTTTTTTTCCTGACACCGTATGCTTATGTACTTTGACATGAAGCGGTCAAATTAGCACCCCACTTGCGTTTTAACCCTTTAATCTCAGAAAAATAGCCATAACTCAAAAAGCGCCGTGGTCTCGACGCCATCTTGTTCGGGGCCAACTGCCCATTACTCCAAACCTACGCTCGCCGAGTTTCGTCTTCGAAATATTTTCAGTTTAGGAGAAAAGGCCGCGCTCGTTTGCCTAGTGCTCGTGCGCCTGCAATATGATTTATTTTCCCTCTTGTGGGAATTTTCGAGAATGCAGAAAAAAGTCAAAAATTTGTCATTTTTATAAAACGGAAACCGAAATTCCGAAACGTTTTTTTGAGTGACTTCCTGAAAGAGCTCTCCGCCGCCCACGGCCCGACGCCGTCCGCGATTTTCTGCGACGCAATAAGACGTCAGGTAAGGGACCGTACATTTGCAATGGGACTTTCTTCACTAACCATACGGCTCCCGTCTC
>NW_026600235.1:0-11316 GCF_029448725.1 Salvelinus fontinalis
CCTTTAACCTGTTGGGGATGGGGGCGCTGTTTAGACTATTTATGCTAATGTGGCTAATTTTTTAAACGGCTTCCCACAAAATCCTTGATCGTACAATATGCATATTATTATTATTATTGGATAGAAAACAGTCTATAGTTTCTATAGGAGTTGAAATTTTGTCTCTAAGTGGAACAGAGCCCATTCTACAGCAATTTCCCTGACATGGAGTCAGATTTGAGAAACGTTGGCCACTTTTCTGAAGTCATTTAAACGGGCACTGTCGTTGCTATGACTATACGGACACTTCTTACGTCTTCCCCTGGATGCCTTTACGTGATGACGATTCCAACGGGCTCGATTGCTCGTTCACAGGCCCTACAAATGAAAAAAACCTTTAGCTAGCAAGTCTTTTCTTGCTGCGTAACGCGCGTGGAAGACACCGACCCTCTCCTGTTCCAAGCGTTAGTTTAGCCTGTTATATTTCTCCGGTCATCTTTTCACTCGTTATAGGAGTTACAAACATCACAAAGTAGTTAATTTAAAGCGTTTTATAGCAATTTATATCCGTTTAGTGCGATTTTGGGACATTTATTTTTGCAACGATGTGAAAAGTTGGTCACGCTTTTCAGTTCATCCCGAACGTAGTTGACATTTCCACATGGCAAGAGGACAGCTTTCCACCAAAAGACGATTTCTCCCAAGAAAGGATCCTTTGCCCAAGATACTGATGGAAGAACAGCTCAAGGTAGGACATTTTTATTATGATAAATCGTGTTTCTGTCGAAACATTTTAGTGGCTTAGGATGCCATGTTTTTTGACGTAGCTTCGCTTGGCGCAAACTGTATTGAAAAGTAAGGATAAATTAAAAAATGTAATAACGCAATTGTATTAAGAATTAAATTGTCTATCAATCCCTGTCCACCCTATATTTTTTAGTCACGTTTATGAGTATTTATGTATAAGAGTAGATCACTGTCTAAGTGGCGCAAGGACGTTTTCTTTACCAGCTTGTCTACATTTCACATTGTCTAACCATGATTTTGGTGGCTAAATATAAACATTTTCGATCAAACTGTATATGCATGTTGTAATGTGATGTTACAGGAGTGTCATCGGAAGAATTCTGAGAAGGTTAGTGAAAAAATTAATATCTTTTGGCGATGTTGACTTTTATCGCTCACTTTGGCTAGAATCAATGCTGGGCTGCTAATTGCTATGTGCTAAGCTAATATAACGATTTATTGTGTTTTCGCTGTAAGACACTTAGAAAATCTGAAATATTGTCTGTATTCACAGGATCTGTGTCTTTCGATTCGTGTATGCTGTGTATTTTTACGAAATGTTTGATGATTAGTAGTTAGGTAAACACGTTGCTCATTGTAATTATTCTAGTCCATTTGTGATGGTGGGTGCAATTGTAAACTATGCCATATACCTGAAATATGCACTTTTTTCTAACAAAACCTATCCCATACCATAAATATGTTATCAGACTGTCATCTAATGAGTTTTTTTGTTGGTTAGGGGCTATAAATATCTTAGTTTAGCCGAATTGGTGATGGCTACTGGTGTTGGTGGACAAATAAAAGATGGTGGAATATGCTAATGTGTTTTTTAGGTAATAGATGTACATCTTTACATATTGTGTCTTCCCTGTAAAACATTTTAAAAATCGGAAATGTTGACTGGATTCATAAGATCTGTGTCTTTCATTAGCTGTATTGGACTTTAATGTGTGAAAGTTAAATATTTAAAAAAAATATTTTTTTTGAATTTCGCGGCACTGGTTTTTCAGTGGGGGGGGGGGGGGGAGTGCCGCTAGCGCCACGCTGATCCTAGACAGGTTAAATAAAGGATGCTCCACCAACTGTGTTAGTATGGTGCATCTCACCCACCCCCCAACAGTGTTGCCCCCCCCCCCCCCCCTCTCACTGCATGTTGCTGGCTCTAAACAGATCCCTCCCTGGGTGGCAATGCTGTTGCTACCTTATTGAGAAAGATGCAGTCCTCCTGTCCTCCTCTCCTCCTCCTCTCTTTCCTCCTCTCTTCCCTCTCTCCTCTCCCTCCTCCTCCCCTCTCTCCTCCTTTCTTCCCTCTCTGCTCTCCTCCCCCCTCCTCCCCTCTCTCCTCCTCTCTTCTCTCTCCTCTCATACCATCCTCATCCTCTTCCTCCTCTCCTCTCTCCTCCTCTCTTCTCTCCTCTCTACTCCTCTCTTCCCTCTCTGGCTCGTCAATAAAATATACAAGCAGCCTAATTACAGCCACAGTGTCAGATTCAATGTATTTTCTTTGTAGCAGGAGAAATCCCCACAGAAAGCTTTTCAATGTACGTAGTCTCATAGAGAACAATGCTGTCCCTCCAGACCAGTGCAGCAGCAGCACAAAGGACCATTATAAATGATGATTCATATTTCATATGTTCCCAAATGTTTGGTGGGAGTTACAAATGGATGGATGGTGCAGTATTTATGCTATGCAACAAACAGACTATGTATTAGTAATATGTGTTGAGTGAAGAGAAACATATTCTGTTGTTTATATCCATTTGTTGTCAGACTACTGGCTCTCAGGATAGCAAGAGGAGGAAGAGGAGAGGAGGAGGAGGAATGTCTGTGGAGCCTGGCTCAGCTGGAGAGGGAAACTGATGCTAACCCTAACCCTAACCCTAACCCTAATCCATTTGTTGTCAGACTACTGGCTCTCAGGATAGCAAGAGGAGGAAGAGGAGAGGAGGAATGTCTGTGGAGCCTGGCCCTAACCCTAACCCTAACCCTAACCCTAACCCATTTGTTGTCAGACTACTGGCTCTCAGGATAGCAAGAGGAGGAAGAGGAGAGGAGGAATGTCTGTGGAGCCTGGCTCAGTTGGAGAGGGAGTGGGAAACTGATGCTAACCCTAACTCTAACTAACTACTCTTCATCACTAACTGTTGATCACACAACCATAACCCGTACTCTTCATCACTAATCCTAACTGTTGATCACACAACCATAACCCGTACTCTTCATCACTAACCCTAACTGTTGATCACACAACCATAACCCGTACTCTTCACCACTAACCCTCACTGTTGATCATATAGCCACATGCTGTAGAAGTCTGGTGAGTTCCTCTTTCTCACTGTTCACATAACAATGTACTCATCTCTCTACTCAGGCATATGAATCCCGTGGGACATTTAAAACACAATACACAAAACAACTCTCAAAAGTTCCTACTGAAAGAATTTTCATCGCCCAATGTTTTGTTGTTGCGAAAGACAAGCAAATACAAAGTAAAACAGTCCTGAGCTGAGAGGATGTTTTCTCCTATATCACTACTGAGAGCAGCAGTAAAACATGAAGAGGCCTGTAGAGGACCACCTGCTGAGAAAGACAAGCAAATACTAAGTAAAACAGTCCTGAGCTGAGAGGATGTTTTCTCCTATATCACTACTGAGAGCAGCAGTTAAACATGAAGAGGCCTGTAGAGGACCACATGTACAACATGATCATTGGAATGTGAAATAATAAACACTTGGAGTCAGAGAGAGAACTGGATGTAATATTAAACTAAATGACAATTAGTGCTGACTCTAGCCCTACAATCAGTACACCATCGTTAGAGCCCAGAGCAGATCAGGAGGCTGCAAACAAAGCCAGGATGTTAGAGTGACATTCTAACACGGCAGGAATAAGGTGACGATTAATAGTTACAAAATGAAGCTTGTTTACCTCTGGTTATATGCATATTAGAAGAGGTGGTAGAACTTTAAAATAGAAACTATTCAACTTACAACGTTGCAATGTGCAGAGAAGCATATCGTAATGACGACATACAGGAACATAAGCTAAAAGTTTTACACAATTTATAGAACATGCAGCGACGATATTCGCGGTGTAATTGAAAGAGGAATTTGCATGGGCATGAATAACTTAGTACGCACAACACACGTTCTTACCACTGTAGGCACCAATCAAAATTAATTATTTCTATTATACATTTTTCATAGGCCCAATCCGAGACTGACAAAATGCATTAGCCACTTAGCAACCATTGCATTTTTCATTGCAAGCTGTTCTGCAGGAAAACAAAATAACATCTGAAAGACAACAACCACAGCTGATGGTGAAACGTTCAGAGGTTCCTATTCTGGAACAACTGACCTCCATGTCACTACCACTAAACATCAGACTCACTGGAAGGGTTGGGGTCAGGAAGACAACACCACAGCTGATGGGGAAACGTTCAGAGGTTCCTATTCTGGAACAACTGACCTCCATGTCACTACCACTAAACATCAGACTCACTGGAAGGGTTAGGGAAGACAACACCACAGCTGATGGGGAAACGTTCAGAGGTTCCTATTCTGGAACAACTGACCTCCATGTCACTACCACTAAACATCAGACTCACTGGAAGGGTTGGGGTCTGGAAGACAACACCACAGCTGATGGGGAAACGTTCAGAGGTTCCTATTCTGGAACAACTGACCTCCATGTCACTACCACTAAACATCAGACTCACTGGAAGGGTTAAGGTCTGGAAGACAACACCACAGCTGATGGGGAAACGTTCAGAGGTTCCTATTCTGGAACAACTGACCTCCATGTCACTACCACTAAACATCAGACTCACTGGAAGGGTTAGGGTCTGGAAGACAACACCACAGCTGATGGGGAAACGTTCAGAGGTTCCTATTCTGGAACAACTGACCTCCATGTCACTACCACTAAACATCAGACTCACTGGAAGGGTTAAGGTCTGGAAGACAACACCACAGCTGATGGGGAAACGTTCAGAGGTTCCTATTCTGGAACAACTGACCTCCATGTCACTACCACTAAACATCAGACTCACTGGAAGGGTTGGGGTCAGGAAGACAATGCCACAGCTGATGGGGAAACGTTCAGAGGTTCCTATTCTGGAACAAAACATCAGGCTCACGGAAAAACACAATAAATATTAAGCATTTTCTGAAATCTGTATTTTTCTTCTGTTCTTTTACTTTTTGAAATGAAAACATATATTTGCTTTGATTTCATGCAGTAGTAATGGTGGTGACTGGTATAGTTCAAAAAGTAAGTAGAAGAAAAGTTAGGATAGCCTGAACATATGATAGTTGCTTCGCTGTACCTCGCTTGGACGATTCAAGAGTTACTATTGGTGAGTTATATTATGCTAATTTATATAGTGATAGTCGATAACAACATTTAAGATTTTGAAGTTAGAATAGCGTGAACATGTGCAATTTGGTTTGGTGTCTTTAGCTAAAACGGTTCACAAATTAATGTTGGTGAGTTATTTTATGCAAATTTATATAGTTATAGTTGATAAAAGTTTTAAATAATTAGAAGTTAGAATGGCTTGAACATGTGAAACTTGTTTGGTGTATGTAGCTTGAACGGTTCAAGAGTTACTGTTGGTGGGTAATGTTATGCTAATAAATACAAATGTATATTGTTTTAATACATATACGTTTTAAAGATTTTGAAGTTAGGAAAACCTGAAAATGTAAAAGTTGGTTTGGGATCTGTAGCTTGAATGTTTCAGTAAGTGCTGTTAGTGAGTTACTTTATGCACATTTATGCAAATGTATTTACACTGAACAAAAATACAAATGCAACATGTAAAGTGTTGGCCCCATGTTTCATGAGCTAAAATAAAAGATTCCAGAAATGTTCCATACACACAAAAAAACGTATTTCTTTCAAATTGTGTGCACAAATTTGTTTACATCCCTGTTAGTGAGCATTTCTCCTTTGCTACGATATTTCATCCACCGGACAGGTGTGGCATATTAAGAAGCTGATTTAACAGCATGATCATTACACAGGTGCACCTTGTGCTGGGAATAATAAAAGGCGATTCTAAAATGTGCAGTTTTGTCACACAACACAACGCCACAAATGTCTACAGTTTTGAGAGAGCATGCAATTAGCATGCTGACTGTAGGAATGTCCACCAGAGCTGTTGGCAGAAAATGTACTGTTCATTTCTCTACCAGAGAAACATGGCACAACATGGTAGCAGCACAAACATGGTACAAACATTGTGGGCACAGACAACAGCACAAAGGGCAAGAAGGTAGAGACAAGAATATATCACGCAAATCTTTTGGAAATAAATCTAAGTAGGGTAAACATCTCAGTGTTGGTTTGGAGTTAGTAGTTTAAGCGGTGAAAGAGGGGATAGGTCTAGAATTGTAGATTTGTTTTACCATTCTAGTCTATGGCCCTTTTTTTCCATGTAAATGCATTGGTATCCATAGCAACAGCTCCGTTTGGGCTGCTTCATGATGCAATATGAGAGTGCTGTTAGCTGACATTAGTTAGCTGCTTATGGTCACGCTAAACCCCTATAAACAGCTGTAACCTTTTACTTTAAGTTTCTGCGAGTATCTAACTTGTTGGGGGAGTGGTAAAAATGGAAAAAAAAATGTTATTGAAGTTACTAAAACAGCTGTGTTGTTAGATCCGGATATTTTTGTTCTGCAAACAGATTTGAATTGCAGAAAAGTAGACGAAGATACGTTCTAACTTTTTGTCTAAGTTGTTGGGGAAATGGTCAACATTTCGGTTGTTCCTCTACAGAGTACCTAACCCGGATCCGGGAGCACCCCCCACACCCCCCACACTGATTAGCATCGCTAGCATAGCGTCACAATTAAATAGTAGCATCTAAATATCATTAAATCACAAGTCCAAGACACCCAATGAAAGACACAGATCTTGTGAATAAAACCACCATTTCAGATTTTTTAAATGTTTTACAGGGAAGACACAATATGTAAATCTATTAGCTAAACACGTTAGCAAAATGACACCATTTTCTTACTCCAACAGTTTCTTACTCCATCAGGTGCTATCACCAATTCGGCTAAACTAAGATATTGATAGCCACTAACCAACAAAAAAATTCTTAAGATGACAGTCTGATAACATATTTATGGTATAGCATAGTTTTTTTTTTTTAAATGTGCATTTTTCAGGTATAAATCACAGTTCTACATTGCAGCTGCAATCTGATATAGTGCTGATGCAGCTAGAACAATTACAGAGACCAACGTTATATAACTAATTACTTGTCTTAAAACATTTCAGAAAAAATACACAGCGTACAGACATTGAAAGCCCAACATCTGGTGAATCCAAACAATATTTCAGATTTTTTAAATGTTTTATAGCGAAAACAAAATGTATCGCTAATTAGCATAACCAGGCCAGCCAGAACCGGCTGGACGCGCGCGACCAGTTCACATGCACGACAGATATATGAAATAACATCGTAAATTGGGTCTTACTATTGCTGATCTTTCATCAGAATGTTGATCAAGGTGTCCTTAGTCCTGATGAGTCGTTCAATCCATTCACAATGGCAACTTTCCCTCTTCATTTAGCCTGGGTATTGGTCGACTAGCACGGCTCTGTCCAAAGTTAAAAAACTCACAGAACGGAACACGGCAAAACTCCCGAAAAAATTCTAATAATCTGATTAAACTATATTGAAAAAACATACATTACGGTGATATGGTCACATGTATGAAACAAACTTCGACACGGAGCTAGTTTTCATCCGTAACGTCAGCATAACAAAAGACAATGCCACCTCTGAAAACGCGCATCTCAGAAACCGGAAGTTGTCGGTCACGCTAAAGAAATAAGTCTTATTTCACGTCAGTACAAGATAAACAAAAAATTTCTCCTCTGACGTCTTCCAGACACCCAGGGGAAGAAGAAGGAAGTGTCATTCGGGTCATAGGTGGCGTGACCATATATAGGCAGAGCTTTGAAGCGAGCATACACATCTTGCAATATTTTTCAGGCTCAGGGAAAGTGCTGTGAAATGACCTGTGTTTGACTCAGAGACTCAATTGGAACGGTTTTAGAAACCATAGCTTGTTTTCTATCCAATGCTATATGGTTATATGCATATAGTAACAGCAATAATTGAATAAGAGGCAGTTTAGTCTGTAGAGGCAATTATGCTAATGCGAAATAGCACCCCCTGTATTCTCAAGAAGTTAAAAGTTAGAGACAATGTTGTTGTTGCATTTATTTAAACAGCTGTAACCTTTGATCGGTACATGATAATGATGTTATTATTTCAGATTTGAATAGCAGAGAAGAGGAGTCATGTTTTGTGTAAATGTTTACTGTGAATGTTGGAAGTGATGATGTCACATGGCAGTTAATTCAACACTGGGAAGTTAGTAAAACTAATTGGGAAGCTAAACTAGTTGATGTGGTTACTAAAAACCAGTTGAACCGAACCTCTTGATTTAGTAGTTGATCTTTTTGTTGTTATTTCCAGATTTGAAAAGCAGATAAGTAGATTTCACACCCTTTAACTTTTTGTCTAACTTGTTCTGAATGTGGTCCAAAAGTAAATCATCAAAGTGAATGAAGATGGTCAGAAAGAAAAAAATACAGAAGTATAAATAATATCAAAACGTTGAAGGCTATTCCAGACCAGTCTGGGCATCTGAATGGCGTCTTAAACAGTGGAAGAGGAAGAGTTTGCAGACCAATAAGAAGAAATATGACCAAGATTTAAAGTCAGGATTCTTTTCCTAACTAGATGGTAATTGTACATGAAGAAACATTGGTGGGACCTTCTTTAACTCTTTATAAATACTTTTGTAGTAGTGGAAGAAGTTCAATGTTTTACTTCAGCCAAGAAGTTAAATATAGTCAAAGTTAAATGTAGTAAAATAATTGGTTTGATTACTTTTATAGACTACACTACCAACCTTGCATCACTTTGGTCTCTGACACAACAGGGATTAAAGTCCCCCCCGAGGCGGTGCGTTGCCAGGGAGAAGGTCAACAGTCGTAGGGCCGATGTGGAGGAAGAGATGTGGTGTGTAACAGTATAGCTTCCGTCCCTCTCCTCGCCCCTACCTGGACTCCAACCAGGGACCCTCTGACCTCATCTGTCTGCTCCATGTCTGTGTAACAGTATAGCTTCCGTCCCTCTCCTCGCCCCTACCTGGACTCCAACCAGGGACCCTCTGACCTCATCTGTCTGCTCCATGTCAGTGTAACAGTATAGCTTCCGTCCCTCTCCTCGCCCCTACCTGGACTCCAACCAGGGACCCTCTGACCTCATCTGTCTGCTCCATGTCAGTGTAACAGTATAGCTTCCGTCCCTCTCCTCGCCCCTACCTGGACTCCAACCAGGGACCCTCTGACCTCATCTGTCTGCTCCATGTCTGTGTAACAGTATAGCTTCCGTCCTTCTCCTCGCCCCTACCTGGGCTCCAACCAGGGACCCTCTGACCTCATCTGTCTGCTCCATGTCTGTGTAACAGTATAGCTTCCGTCTCTCTCCTCGCCCCTACCTGGGCTCGAACCAGGGACCCTCTGACCTCATCTGTCTGCTCCATGTCAGTGTAACAGTATAGCTTCCGTCTCTCTCCTCGCCCCTACCTGGGCTCGAACCAGGGACCCTCTGACCTCATCTGTCTGCTCCATGTCAGTGTAACAGTATAGCTTCCGTCTCTCTCCTCGCCCCTACCTGGGCTTGAACCAGGGATCATCTGCACACATCGACGAAAGCCACCCTCAAAGCACCGTTACCCACCGTTACCCATCGCCGGGGCGGCAGCGTAGCCTAGTGGTTAGAGCGTTCGACTAGTAACCGGAAGGTTGCAAGTTCAAATCCCCGAGCTGACAAGGTACAAATCTGTCGTTCTGCCCCTGAACAGGCAGTTAACCCACTGTTCCTAGGCCGTCATTGAAAATAAGAATTTGTTCTTAACTGACTTGCCTAGTTAAATAAAGGTAAAAAAAAAAAAAAAAAAGACATGGCGCTTGCAGAGCAAGGGTTACAACTACTTGAAAGTCTCAGAGCAAGTGACGTCACCGATTGAAACGCTATTAGCGCTTACCCCGCTAACTAGCTAGCCATTTCACATCGGTTACATGGGCAGAGTTGAAAACCGCCCATAAGTCCTGGCACTCCGTGGGAACGGCAGAGAGATTCAAGGCTTTACCATGTCCAAATGGACTCCAACCCATGATGGAACCCGTAGCCCTCTGGAGCCATAAAAAACCTCAAAACCATGGGTACATGAGGAGACTCCAGGAGCAGAAACTGCATAGACTCGCTGTGGTTGCCTGACACTCGCAGGTGGATAGGAACCATATTGTGGGAGACTCTGCCAATATAGTGGCCATCCAGTGACATCGGAATGGAAAGAGAGTGAAGATATCCAGCTCCGACACCAGGGGCCATAAAACTCCGGCCCCAAAGTCAATGAGCACCCGGATGGATTTGGACTGGCCTCCCCACAACAGGGAAGATTACGAGTAGTGAGAGATCGGAAACTCCCTGTACGGCTCACCAGTGTACTCGTACCTACTGAGGAGCCTGGTCCTTTAATTGGTAGGTAGATAAGAAATGTCCTGTAGCTCCACAATACAGACAGCTCTTGCTGTTTAGTCTGCGTAAGCGCTCAGCAGGAGACAATCTAGCCCTGCCCAGTTGCATGGGCTCCACAGGAGGTGAGTCGACAGCCCTTGGTGATTTCCGAGAGAACTCGGGTGACATTGGATTCAATCGGAAATGTAGACTTTGGGGATTTCCGGGATTCCTCTGAGGCGAGGTAGAAATCGAGGATGAGCGAGGGCAACAGGGAACAGACTCCCTCTCCCTCCTAAGTTCCCATAACTGCCCATCGATCCATCGATCCGGATGGCCAAGGCTAGGAGAGAGTTGATCGTCCATCGGCAGCTCCCGGGCTTTGAAGCTCATCTTTAATCACCTCCAATAATCTGTGACGGAAAGTGTCGAACAGGGTTTTCGGGTTCCAGGCATGCTCAGCCGCCAACGTGCAAAAATCCACCACATAGTCTGCCACACTATGGGAGTTTTGACGAAACTGGAGCAGCTTACGACGAGCCTCACTCCCTGAACAACGGAGAATCTAACACTTTTCATACCTCCACCACAAACTTCTCCAGACTGAGGCAAATGTTGGACTGTTGCTCCCACACCTCTGTAGCCCAGGCAAGTGCCTTCCCTCAGCGTCCGGGAAGGCAAGAGGTCAGAGGGAAACGAAGCAGACACAACCCTTTTGGAACCTTTCTTTCTAAGAGTGTAGGAACCAAACAGGCCATGACAGGGGGGAAACCTACCTGAATCTGTATCAATAAGAAACGCTTGCTTTTGTTTTGTGCAAAACGTTTTACTACGGTGTCCACTAATGATTACACCGCAGGGTATAGGTTAGTGGAGGAAGACAGAGAGACAGGTTCACTAGGGTTCTGGTGGAGAGATGGAGAGTCCATAGAGATCCTATTCAGTGACTAGTGTTCTGTCTCTGACCGTGATGCCTGAGTGTGAAGCTG